>NW_015505668.1:268542-272667 GCF_001515645.1 Sinocyclocheilus grahami
AGTGTAGATCATTGTTTGAGGAATAAAGAGCAGATCATTTTGATACCAAGAACGAAACATCTAGAAGATCTTAAAGCAGAGATACACTCATATACCTGAATATAAGCATTGAGAGTCTAACTAATACAAATGAAGAGTTGTAACTAGGCTAATACAATAGGGAAACATACAAACAACACATGCATATACCAGATACAATTATAACTGATTAATAAAGAAATGTCTTTATGTGTGTGTGTGTGGGTGCGTGTTATGTGAGTATGTTGTGGTTTGCTGGTCAGCCAGGCTCATTGGTGCCTGGCCCCAGGGGTCATTTACGTCTCTTTGGAATGTGTTTGAAGTTCAATGGGGAGACGAGAGTGGTGAAACTGTGTAGCATCTCCTTGATAGTGGGGGAACCATTGACAATTTAGCACCCATATAAATGTAGAATCTGGGGCCAGGACCGTAATTTATATGCAAATGTCAAAAGGCTGAAAGGGTCTCTGAGACATAAAGCCCCCATGACCCTCAATGATCCTAAGCAGATGCCACAAGATTGTATCAAAATTTGTGCAAGTTACCTCTGAACATGCATGGTGTCAATATTGGTAAACCAAGCCCTTTTGACAGCAACATTTGCCTAAGGCAAGGCTAAACAACACAGGACACACAGATAAAATGTCTAGTACCTCTAAAAAGAGTGTGGAGTGATTTTATTAAGGAAGAGCTACTTATACGCTATCAGTGATTCTTCAAAATAGCCACCATTAGTTAACTAATGATTTTAAACATTGCTGATATAGTTCCCCTATATGCTTGACTTTACTTTAGCTGCTTTTCCTTCACACCACACCAAAAGATAGTTTTGTAAAGAAATACATTACTTTGACTGATATTGTGTGATTTATTTGAACAGATGTTTATAAGCTAAAATGTATATAGCACATATAATATATATATATATATATATATATATATATATATATATATATATATATATATATATATATATATATATATTATTAACATGAATAGAAAGATAGTGGGGGTGTATTTGATCCAGTGGCATTAGTGCTGTTTATGAACCAAATAAACAAATAAGAATAATTGCAATACTCATTAGCATAATATATCTTGTTGATATTTGTAAAATAAATTAAAAACTATTTATAATCAGTTTAGTTTGCAATATTGTTTTTATGAATACAATGATTTAATAAAGCTAAACTGTATTCTTTATTGAATGCATCTGGTATTTTTTTTTTGCCATTTACATGGGTTAATAAACCTTTAAGGTGAGTTTTGTCATTGGGTTCCTTCACTGAGATTCTCAGCTTTCCATTTGTGTTATTTTTAACCAACCATTTCAAAGCTAAATGCCTTGACATACAAAGAGGTCCTCTATTTGATATTTTATCATATCCTATGTTTATATCAATTAACTTGATTTATATATATATGCAAAGATAGTGAGGTGTATTTGATCCAGTGACATTAGTGCTGTTTATGAACGGGATAAACAGCACAAATAGTTGCAATACTCATTAGCATAATATATCTGATACTAAAACCTGCATGAGTATGCATCAGGTGATTGCAATTAATAGTAAAAACAGCATTTACTTCAAAGTATATTCCTTTAGTTCAAAAGTTATTCCAAAAATTCACATGCTTTTGGCTAGTTTTGAGTTTTGAAATGTGGCTTACATTGACTTGTATTTATAACGTATTCCTCACACAAAGCTATCACATGACACTTGAGTCAGCAAAATAAAATGTATAGTTTGTCCTCTTCAAGGTTTATTGCTTTTTATTCCACAAATACCTCTGTAAAGATGACCTCAGTATAAATATATATATATTATGTATTCTCTTTTAAAGGAAGTGTGTGATGAAGGCTCAGGCGTTACTCTCCAGCAAGGTACATGCATCTTCATTATTGGTCCGGGACAAGGTCTGTGCACTTCTGTACACATTTGGCTTATACACCCCACTGCCACTTCAAGATAGTCTTTTGGGAAATGTGGACTGAGGGTAACAAGAAGACAAAGAGGTTTGACTTTGGCACATTATATTAATCAATGTTGTCTCAAATATACTAGGCTGAGAATTGTATAGTTTTATTTGCTTCTACACATAAATCTAAAGCCAGCTTAATGCTAAAGGGATTGTTCACCCAAAGAATGAAAATGACCCCATGATTTACTCACCCTCAAGCCATCCTGCATCTTTCAGACGAATACAATTGGAGTTATATTAAATAGTGTCCAGGCTAATCCATGCTTTATAATGGGAGTGGATGGTAGCCCAAAATTTGAAGTCCAAAAAATTGCACCCATGCATTATAAAAAGAAGTCTGCACGGCTCCGGGGGGTTAATATACAACTTGTTTAAAGATTTAAAAGCCCAGCTTCCAGAGTTCAAGTGGTTGTTTCATCATTTACACTGCCTTATAAGGTTCTAGCAAACACTGATAAACTGACCATTAATTGTAGATCTGTGTCAATTATCTTCAAAATTCATCCTTTAAATAAGTCAGATATTTAATTGATTTTACATTGTTCCACATCTGTGTGACCACTCATATTGATATTTAATAAATTCCCAGACCATCAACCGCGTGAGTTCCTCATTCTATTAATGTAAATCACCACAAAATCTTGCCAAATGAAGGCAAACACCACCAAGATAGAACATATTGCCAAGCTTTTCACTGGCTTTGAGAAAATGTTCCATAAATAAATAAACAAACATGACAACCACAGTTTCTGTGCTTCACACCTTATAGTTACTACTGTAAAATCATAAAAAAAATGGTCACAACACAGTTTTCTGTATGGAAATTGTAGTTCCTGGCTTTGTTATATAGAAACTGATTCTTAACCATTGTTTAAATAAGTAAATGTAAGTTATTAGTATGCGCTAGCGCTAACTCGCTTTGAACCAAGAAACAGAGTGATTGCGGTCGTGCTGATGAGTAATTACGTGCGATCAGGCTGTGAGCATGCGCACTGTCTTCAGCACCACGGCGAGCGTGGACAGCGAGCGCCTCACACTTCAGTTCGCGAGTGTGTGTGAAGACTCAACCGGTGGCTTTTGATTTCTGACTCCACTCGCGTCGCGACTTGGCTTCACATCACGCAAGAACTTCACCGTGTCGAATAAATCCTGACAGCGAATAATAATAATAATAATAATAATAATAAAAAGACTGAGACATTGGGATGCCGTCCGTGAGATGATGTTTCTCTGTGGGGGGATTGCGCTTTAGAAGCTCCGTAATCCAGAAGGATGCTGGTGGGAAATGCCTGTCGACAGAGAGGACGAGATTTGTCAAAAAGCGCTAGAACTCTTATCGGATCTTTGTTCTAAGGGCGAGGTTCAGAACGAAAACTGTTTGGATTTCATATTTTATTTCCGAGACCTTGCCAGGCCGAGGTATTCGGACTCAGGTAGGCGAAATAGTAGTTTATTTTTCATTTGATTCAGTATTGACTTTTTGCTCAACAATTTATTCCATTTCAACCTCAAGATGTGAGGAATGTCGATTGCATTCACTGTGATATATTTTTCTTGTGATATTTGCAGTTATATGTTGCAGTATATGCAGAAGAACCATATGTAATTCTTGCATGATCCTTAGAGGAATTCAGTGCTATGGAAATTCCAGATTTTTATTTTTTTGTCCAGTATATGTCATCATTACACTGGAAAAAATATTGTTCCTTATGATATGGCTGGATCACAGGTGTGCCAAAAGGTTAGATCCACAAGCTATCACAAGAAAAAAAAAAAGTCCTTAATCTATACACTTACCTCAGGTTAATTACAATAAATCAATAAACATTAGTAGGATAAATATATAAAAACAGAAATTGAGCAATACCTCAGCTGAGTAACTAATAAAACACTACACACTTTGACTTTGATTTGAGAAATGAAATGAGGTGGTGAATAGGGCTGGACTGGAACCAAAAATCGCCCCTGGCACTTTTTGGTCCAGGCGGCCCATCACCACTTCGATATATATATATATTATACCAGTCAAAAGTTTTTGAACAGTAAGATTTTTAATGTTTTTTAAAGAATTCTCTTCTGCTCACCAAGCCTGCATTTATTTGATCCAAAATACAGCAAAAGCAG
>NW_015505668.1:272809-309602 GCF_001515645.1 Sinocyclocheilus grahami
GTCACTTTTGATCAATTTAAAGCATCCTTGCTAAATAAAAGCATTAATTTCTATCATTTCTCAAAATGTTTAAAATAAAATAAAAAATAAAATAAAAATACTGAGTCCAAGCTTTTGAATTCTGTGTATAATGTTACAAAAGCTTTTTATTTCATATGAATGCTGATCTTTGGATCTTTCTATTGGATCTTTCTTACTGTTCAAAAATGTTTGACTGGTAGTGTATGTATGTAGCCTATGTATCACACTCATATCACATCTTGTTTTGGATAAGAATAAAACATCAGGTCCGACAATATCGTGTCTTTTTTTATTTAAATCTAGCTTTATTCCAATTGGCCCATGGAAACCTCTATGAACACACATGACTTGACTTGGCTAAAAAATTGCGGGGGACGAATTTACGTTTTATTAAAAAGTGTTTACGCATAACGTTACACTCACGGCGCGCAGCCGCGCAAACACATTAGGATAGGTTAGATGCCTGCCTCCACTGCGAGTCCCTATCAAGCACTTTACCAATTCAACTACTCTCCTCTCCTCCTCCTGCCTGGGTCTTTGGCCCGCATCACTCACCGCAGAGCAAGCCTGTTCTTGAAAAAATCTCCTGTGAAAACATGGGAAAAGCCGACTTAATCGCTCTGTCTATAGTGCATTGTGATTGGATGTTTAAGCTGTCAATACAGGAGACAAACCAATGGGCCACTGGCTGCTTGCTGTCCCTGCGTGATGGTTTTCGGCAAAAAAACATTCTGTCGGCCCCTTAAGTGTGTCGGCCCACCGGGAAAATGCTCGTTATGCCCGATTACCAATCCAGCCCTGGTGGTGAACCCTTCACAGCTTCACACTGAGGCTACGTCCACACGAAGTCAGAGATTTCCCTATCCGATCTTTTTTTTCCCCTCGTCTCAAGAAATATCTGTGTCCACACGAAACTACAAAACCGACACAAAACGGTGTAGTATACATGCCAGACCAGTATGTGGCGCTGTAATTCTGCCACAGAGATACACTAAAAACGGAGAAGAAGACTTGAATTATGCAGATAAACCTTGCACGCGGTATACAAACGAACATTTGTACAATACATTTATTAATCTGTGTTAATGTTAGTTAATAAAAAGACAATCGTTCAGTGTTTGTTCATGTTTTTGTTGCTGTTACGTGATGTAGCAGTGTCTGTAGCCGAGACGTGGGCTGATGACGTCTTCGTTTCAGAAAATATTCGCTGTCCACACGAAAACGCAAGGGCGGTGTTTTCAGATTTATCCACTCTGGGAACCGGTTTCAAAAAATATCGGTTTCACTCTCCCAAAATGCTGGATCCGTGTGGACGAAATGCCTATACGATACAAAATGTATGTGTATGCAGCTAAACGCATCTCCGTGTGGACGGGGCCTAAACCTCTCCTTATTAAAACCCCCACTCTTAATGGCATGTCCCTTAGGACAGCCTGACCCATCATTCCCCTACTCTTTGACCATGTTTCATCATCATTAACTTTTTTTCTTTAGGTATTGCTGAAGCCACATTGTCCAGCATGAAAATGGTTGCATTTGAATTAAATATGGCATAATCATAAATGTCTTAATTGCATGACTACACAGGGTAAATTAGATCAGATGTAACAGTCATCAAGCTAATATGAAAGCCAAAATGTAATCCCGTCCCCCAACAGATGCACACCAGCTCAAGATTAGAAGTTATTTCGGCATCTCACTCGTACTCTCACACACCGCTCTCCCATGGCTGCATTGACAGCTGTTCATGGTTGTTTTTGTCAGTTCATTGATATATGCCAATAGCCTGCACCCTACCCCAAATTCCACAGTAGTGTAGTAATAACAGGCCATGGCTGAGACATGTCATTTCATATTGGGTGAGTGGCAAAAAAAAAAAAAAAGTGCAAAAAAGGAGTGTGACAATGTCTCTGAACTATTTTGTATGTGTGTTTTTTTCTCTGAAGGAAAGTTGTGGAAGTGGTTTAGTAAGTAGAGCATTACAGGTGAGAATGCAAAAGCATTTGTCACAAAAAGAAACCCCAGAAGTCATGTACAAATCAGAAAAGCATCTACAGTCCATCATTCTTTACAATTCAATTCATACATTCATACACACATTTGCAATTTGTGTGGTGGTCGAACAGTTGGTCAATATATTATCAGACCCAATGACACAGTACTGTACAACCTCTGCCACATGTAGGTGTGATATGAGTAACCAGCCAAATGGCAAATTGCTTCAGTAAAATTCCTAGAATTATTCTTTATTTATTTTTAGCTTTTGTTTATAGGTCAGTATAGTGCAGAGAGGAAAGTAGGAGAGAGAGAGAGAGGAGGACTGGGGTCATGACCTTGGCTAGACAACAGCTTGTGTATGCCCTGAGTATGTTCATGTGCCACAGCTCTGGCAAGATGCTTAGGTTATTTGACAAACAATTGTTTTGCAGTTTTAGATGGTTCCCCTCATATTTTCAGCAGAAATAAAACAGTAACGAATACTATGCTTCCCTAATACGTTGGATTTGATTAAATAAGCAAATAGATGCATCTGACCAGTTATACGCCAAGATGGGAGCTCCATGGGAGATCAGGACATTCAGACCAAGTGGCTGTGTAAACTATAATTAAAAAATCAGCAGCATGAAGCCGGAGTGAAAAGAAAAGAAGCAAATCAATCATTATCCAGTGTCTCACTGTGCCAGAATGGTCGCCTTTCTGTGAATGCCATGGTAACATTGTTATTTATTTTGGAGGAGAGATGATCAAATGATTATTTTAAAGAATAGACTTGATTACACAAGGGGCAATATTGAGTAACAGGAGCAGTGCTTCTATGATTTTGCAATCATTCAGTATTTTCAGAGCCCTTCTTATGAAAGTACTTTATAGGCTTAACCAGCATTTGGTATTTTGGTTCAGAGAAAAAGCTGCACCATAATAAACCACAGGCTAGTCTTTCATTGCTTTATTAACCTCTTATTGGAAATCCCATTTTATGTTCACAGTAACACTTTGTAGGAAGCTGAGGAATGGGTTCAGAGGGTACAGTATAACCAATCACTTACAGAGCTTTAGCATGTCACAAAATAGTAAGGGTGAATGATGACCTAGAACTTTTAAATGTTAATGTTATTACACCTTTAAGGGTCTAGAGGCATGTGCAATATTCCTGTATGTGATGGTTAACACAAGAAGAAAAAAAAACATACTTCATGTTCCCTAGAATCTCAATGAAATGCCTTTCTGGTAAATCTCACAAGAGGAAAACGCAATTTGAGCATTACTGAAAAGATAATGACACTTTTTATAGCTTTTAAAGCAACCTGGTCCCAAACTGAACTGGGCTTTTTAGACAACCGGCATATTCACTATTTGTATGATGTGTAACTGAAAACAACATTTATTTTTTTTCAATATAAATAATTTCTATATTATTACTCTAAATTTCTAATTTCTTACAAAGTGGTTAGTTAAATTAATCAAATGCTGAATTACTTTAGTTTGTAATGGTTAAATCATCAGTGTTTCCTGTGTGTTCACAAAATGTTAACACAAATGCATTCATACAGGCAGCTGCAGCACAGTGGGAATCTCAGCTACAAGGCTCTTTGAAGCTCTTTGTGTGTCGGAATGTTTCTATGGGTTACTAGATATGAGCCATTGTGGAGCTTTCACTTTGAAGTGTAACTGACACACTCAGTGTACTGCAATGAGTTGTGCTGCTTTAGAGGACTCTGCTCAGAGATAGCCCAAATCAAATAGAGTTTGGCAGCTGCTGTCTCTGCTGAATGCTGGAGAGAAGTGGTGTACAAAAGAAGAGGAAGGGGGAAAAAGTCAGTCCATTAAATAGTCCAGGTGTATCTAGTTGGCATAAAAATATATTGATCTATTGATCTATATCTGAGTAACTGTGGCTTCATAGTGCAACATTTTAATTTAGCTGAAGAAAGAATTGAAGTATATCTATAGATTTCCATGTGTAGGTCTTGCCTTTTTTTAAGTTTTCTTTTGTAAAAATTAGCAAAATAGCACATTTTGTTTTGTCACTTTAGAATAATGGTCAATGTAACTATGCGGGAAGTAATGCAGGACAAATAAGTAGTGCTACATTTGCATTTCAGGTACTCTTTAACCTACAGTATATAGAAACTTACAAATAGCAATTTTAGGATTGAGATAGACTAATTATAAAGAATTGCCAATTAATTACTAATTAAAACATTAACATATTTCTGAAATGTGAGCATTTGTAACAGATGATGAGGCCCAGTTGCGGACACACATTAATATTGTCACATTCCACATGAACATACATGTAGAATATATGATATAATATAGAGGACTCTGCTCAGAGATAGCCCAAATCAAATAGAGTTTGGCAGCTGCTGTCTCTGCTGAATGCTGGAGAGAAGTGGTGTACAAAAGAAGAGGAAGGGGGAAAAAGTCAGTCCATTAAATAGTCCAGGTGTAGTTCCGTCTAGTTGGCATAAAAATCTATTGATCTATTGATCTATATCTGAGTAACTGTGGCTTCATAGTGCAACATTTTAATTTAGCTGAAGAAAGAATTGAAGTATATCTATAGATTTCCATGTGTAGGTCTTGCCTTTTTTTTTTAAGTTTTCTTTTGTAAAAATTAGCAAAATAGCACATTTTTTTTGTCACTTTAGAATAATGGTCAATGTAACTATGCGGGAAGTAATGCAGGACAAATAAATAGTGCTACATTTGCATTTCAGGTACTCTTTAACCTACAGTATATAGAAACTTACAAATAGCAATTTTAGGATTGAGATAGACTAATTATAAAGAATTGCCAATTAATTACTAATTAAAACATTAACATATTTCTGAAATGTGAGCATTTGTAACAGATGATGAGGCCCAGTTGCGGACACACATTAATATTGTCACATTCCACATGAACATACATGTAGAATATATGATATAATATATATATATATATATATATATATATATATTATCAATTGCGGTGTACAGCGTTTATTATGAGGGGGTAGAATCCACAGCTCAGTACTCACTACCCAATAATCATGAATACTTTTAAGTAGGCTACTCTTTTACTCTTACTCAAGTAGATTTTTGGACAAGTACTTTTACTCTACTCACACTACATTTTTTGGAGGTAATGGTACTTTTACTTGAGTATATTTGTTCAGTACTCTTTCCACCACTGGTTGTGATAGTCTAAAATGGCAGAAGACATAACTCGGGGGAGAAGAATTGTTTAATAAATTATGTTATTTTTGTTTTCTTTGCACTCAAAAAGTATTCTCGTTGCTTTGTGAAACTGAAGTTGAGCCACTGTTGTCACATGGACTGTTTTACCGATGTCCTTACTATGTTTCTGGACCTGGGAACATTACAGTGGCGTTGCTGTCTATGCAGGGTCTGAGAGCTCTCACATTTCATCAAAAATATCTTAATTTGTGTTCCGAAGATGAACGAAGGTCTTACAGGTTTGGAACGACATGAGGGTGAGTAATTAATGACATAATTTTCATTTTTGGGTGAATTATCCCGTTAAAAGACATCAAATATTTACTTGTACCTTATGTGTACCTTTATTTTGTACACACTGAGTGTGTCAATGTGATGAAAGCCTATCATAGTTTTGATGCTTATTTCTTTAGGGGAAAAGTCTGGAATATTTTATTATTCCCATTACAGTTAACACTGCAAGTGACTTTTGTAGCTTTATTCAGCCTGGTCTCGTTGTTTATACGTAGGTATTAGTATGTATAGTTTACAAGCAAAAACCATTTTTGTACATTTTTATTGATGCTGAAACATACTATTTGGATATTGGTATCAATGCGATTTTATAATTTGATCAATGAGCGATTTAGATTTTTAGACACCTTAACTTACCCCCAAACCTAACCATTTTATAGCAAATATAAAAATATATAAAACATAATTGACTGAAATAAGAAAGGAAATTACCATTTTGGTAACAATATAGCATTAAAAGGATATTTTTATAGTTGCTAATCCCACTCCTACCTCAAACCTAACCATAACTATTTCTTAAAAATATAAATAGTATAAAGAAAAACCATGACAGAAAGATAAGTGCAATCACAATAATTTATTTATTGCTAAAATGTCAACAGCAGCACAAAAAGTAATCCAAATGATGAGGCGTTTTGCAGTTGCATTCCTCTCTGATGGAATACGGTAGGTTTGTGTGAGGTGCAGAACATATTTTAAGTTGTTAATCTCTGAAAATATTATGCAGATTACTGTCCACTCGGCATGCATTTCTCATTAAAACACACCTCACCAGAAACACGGCAAGTATCAATCTGTGACAAAGCAGGCGAGAGCCAATGAGCGTTCAATTTTCCTGTTGTCACAGCATATCTGAGAAAACAACTTTGTGTCCCACTGCAAACAAATTAAACATTACATGATAAGTAATGATTAAACGATTGCAGAAATGTTATTCATTTTGAGGGTTTAAAGTGTAGTCTTGTTGAACATTGTGTATTCTTCGAAACGGGTTGGCAGCAGAAATCAAACAGAACAGAACGAAATGTTATCATTTCATATTAAGTAAATGAGCAAACTTAATTTAATAATGCAATTGAAAACATAATTCCACTGATATGACTGAACTGAATACAATACAACATAAAAGGTTGATGCCGCAATTTCAATATTCATAAGGATTAATTTGTAAGTCTGTAAAGTTGTTAATACGTAAATACTTTACATTTTAGGTTTCGTCACTATGTCAGTATTCTACATTAAAATGCTGTAAATATGTCAGTATTGTATGTTTAGATGCTCTAAAAATTTCAGTAGTATGTCAATAGTAGTATCAGTAGTACATTTAGTGTCTGTAAAAACACAAGTAAATGTATGTTTTGTTGAACCACATTTTACATTTCACATATTCACATTTATGAGATCACATTGCTTTATCCATTGTAATGAGAGTGATCTAAAGTGTACTTTTAAAACCTGTGAATTAATATTTTGCTTATAGCCAGCTAAACTAAATTCTGTTCTTGTAACAGAAATGGAATTATTTTTGTACATGTCCTACAATTGTTACTGTACACACATAGCCATCTTCAATGCTACAGTTAATTCCATTATAGCGTCCATTTGTTGTTTAATTTTCAGAAATCTACAGACCTTATTTGTTTTGTTAGATCCAGGTATTCAGGGAGCATCTAGCCACAGATGACATGGTCCAAATTTCAATGCTGCTATTTGATGATAATTATATTAATATTGCTGCTACAAGTCTATAAATAAAGTGTCACCCGCTGTTGTTTTGAATGAGTTTGACAACTAACTGCAAATGTTCCAAATATGTCACTTCCCAAACCAATGAATGTCATTGTGAAATGGTCTAGCTTGCAAAGATGATGTTGCATTGCAATCATTGCATTGCGTTGCACATCATTACTTCAGTAAATGCAAATCTGATTTTTTTCTTTTACTATCTATCATTATTTATACTTTCATTCATGTAGTTCTTAAATCTGTGTCTTTCTACATTTGATCACTGTTAGATTCTCATCAAATCCTTTCAGTGATTATTCTTGGATTCTGCTTTTAATCCAAGGGAATAATATTAATTAGATACATATTATGTCATATATCTTCAGCATATATTTACTCTTAATTGTGATACAAGAGTCCTTTGCTTTAAATCAGATACCTGATTGCCCATAAATTATTTAGTTGTTGTTGTTTTTTTCCTGCCCTATTCTCTGGTGTGTATGTTGACTTGTAACAAAATATATCTATATTTTTTCTTGCTGTGTAATTCTTCTGTTGTGTACTGTCAATAAATTGACAGATTTTATTTATTTATTTATAACTCTACTTTTATTAAAGTGGGGTAGAGAAGAAACAAAAACAATAAGGGCATTTGGGCTGATCAACATCCCTAACTTCCTGAGAAAATGATTAAAGGGGCTTGCATGTCATGTACATGTCATGGTTGCATGGACAACCAGTTATGTCCATCCTAATTAAACGTCACCTGCTTTGAGTGAACTGTGTGAGGGTTCCCTTTATACTGCTTACTCATAATTAACTTAAGTTCCTGGTTTTAATTAAAGATCAGGGATTCACTGGTGGTTAAGACCAATCATCATAGTGAGAATACCCAATGTTTCTAACTGCAGTGGCTTAGAATAGGCATTCAGTTAGATGTCCAGGGAATACAGTATGCTCAATAGGGGCTGTATTAATGAAGGAAGCAAGGCAGGCAATATCTCGAAATCGGAACAGGAAACGGTGTACAAACGGAAAGGAAGCGGTTATCAAAGTAAAGCAGGTGTCACAAGACGATACTACTATAGTGTCTGCATGAGAGGTTTGAGTAAGAGGTCGTATCTGACAGGAGATTTATAGCCTCTTACTTCATTCAAGACCATTAAATGATTATTTGATATTTGAGTGGCTGCTCAAACATCTTCAAACTGAATGGCTGAGAATGAATGGAGCGAATGTACCATTCTTGTGATGAAATGTTTGCAAAATATTTGCAGTTTCTCCCATTGTTATGCTTTTTTTCTATTATACAGCTGCCACAACTGTTGGCATTTGTAAATGAATGAATGAATGAATGAACAAATGAATGATGATAATACTAATAATAATAATAATAACAACAATAAAACAGGATCCCAATATCTTGTTTTATGTAATGTTGCTCCTAAGATCTGCTTCTCAAAATACCTACATCTTTAAAGCCTCTTTCCTGGTGACCATTTCTCTTTGATAGATTATCTTTGATATCTTTGATTCATTGACTCCTAGTGAAGCCTATAAGCTGGGCATCCAAGGAATCTTATAGATTCAAAAAGATGAAAATGCAACACCTACAATGTGAACATGCTGTGTGATATTATATAGTTTTATTTACAAGAATATTGAAATGTACCAAACATGATATGTATTATGTATAGTATATATATATATATATATATATATATATATATATATATATATATATATAGATATGAAACTCGACCTGAAAGACTAGTTATTAAAGTAGTATTATTTGGACCTGAACAGCTTGTGCTCCCACTAGCCTTGCAGTCTAAGAATCCTATATATCATTGCCCAGAGAGCATTTGTATAAAATGCATACAGCATACTTATGTGGCCTATATTTTTGTCTCACCCTCTTTTTGTATGCACTCAATCCTTTTTTTCTTAGACATATCCATTAGCCTGCTGTCATTGGTGGTGACTGCTTGTGGCTTGGCCCTATTTGGCGTCTCTCTCTTCGTTTCATGGAAACTGTGCTGGATTCCATGGCGCGAGCAAAGCCTCTCTCCAGGCACCAAGGAGGGTCATCCCGACCCCCCTCATCCTCATCCTCATCCTCCTCCTCCACCCCTTCAACCCCAGTCCATCTATACCAAAGTGGACGCCACCCTCGACCGCCGGAGTAATGCCCGAAGTTCAGTGGTAAAAGAGACTACTGTGCCGCCCACTCCGGTCTCTCCAGCGGCTCCAGGATCTCCTCCTGCAGTGCCAGTGCCTGAGGCAGCCCTCAAAATAAGCCACACTTCACCTGATATTCCGCTGGAGGTGGAGTCTAAGACTCAAGAGAATGGTGTCCATGGCAACTCACGCATGCAGAGGCAAATCACAGATCACTCCTCGACCTGTGTCAGGTAAGTCAACCTTCTATAATTACTTTAATATATTCTGGTAAAATGTCAGTCTCTCAACAATAGGACTGGCTGAGAGGTCAAGTTGATGTCTAATCAGAGTTTATCACTAAGTGCCTCTGCAGTACAGGACACTGACCTCATAAAGATGCAGTTTTAATTTTAAAGTTGGACAATTTTAAGGCCATAGGTTTGCAGTGTTTTCTTGCACATTTTAAAATTACAGCATAAAATGTCAAGTACATTCCTGGATAAGGAAGATATCCATTCTTTTGAAACAACCTACAGCTGTTTATAATTAACTATATTACTTAAAAGAAGAATACTTCATCTAATTTTTTATAGTAAAAATCGTAACTAGTTCCTTAACATTTGTGTCTTTTATAATATTGCATTTGTTGCCATCGTGTTAACAAATTAAAGGGATAGTTCACCTAAAATGAAAATCATGTCATCATTTACTCACCCTCCACTTGTTCCAAGCCTGTATGCGTTTCTTTATTCTGAAACACAAAATAAGATGTTTTGAAGAATCTTGGTAACCAAACAGTTGACGGTAGGCATTGACTTCCATAGTATTTCTTAAAATTCTTTAAAAAAAAATAAAAAATCTTCCTTTATTTTCAATAGCTGTAGAACAAAACTTGAGGGTGTGTAAATAATGACAACATTTTATTTTTGGTGTGAACTGTCCCTTTAAGCCACAATGAGGTTGTGTGGTAAAGGGAATATGTCCACGAGTAAGGGTGTTCCTAGGCACAATGTGAGTTAATCCCTTTTAAATTGGTAAAGTGACACTATAAAAAAGATTTCAATTCTGGTTCTGATCTGTCAGTGGATTATTTTGCTTCATCACTAATTTGGCAATTTTTTTATGATGGTGTATCAAAGGCTTGACTGAAAGTATTTATTTGGTATTAGATATTTAATTTATTTATTTTACTCATATCCAGTATTATTGTCTTTAACTCCCACTATATGTCATCAGGCAAAGTTCAATTCGCCGTCAGATGAACCAGTCAAACCCTGACTTCACAGTAACCCAGTTCCAGAGGCAGGACTCTCTGACTGGCATGAGTCTGGGCCAGCTAAAACCAGAACTCTACAAACAACGATCCCTAGATGTTGAGGACAACCGAAGCAGTCGAGTGGGCAGCTGTGGATGCCTCCACTTTATTCTTAAATATGACTGTGACCTGGAGCAGCTCATTGTCAAGATTCACCGAGCCCAAGACCTCCCTGCCAAGGACTTTTCCGGAACCTCTGACCCATATGTAAAAATCTACCTTCTTCCAGACCGCAAAACCAAGCACCAAACCAAGGTGCATCGTAAGACTTTAAACCCTGTATTTGATGAGGTCTTCCTCTTCCCTGTGGCGTATGCGGACCTGCCCACAAGGAAGCTGCACTTCAGCGTCTACGATTTTGATCGTTTTTCACGCCACGATATTATTGGGCAGGTGGTGGTTGACAATTTTCTGGATCTAGTAGACTTTCCTAGTGAGACGAAACTCTGCAGGGATATCCAGTATGTGTCCTCGGTGAGTAGATTTTTCATGTTTCTGTTAAAAGGTAAATTCTTACAGATAAGAATAAATCTGAATGCAAATAGACCTCAAAACATTTAAGAGTCAATTGAGAGATTCAGAGAATGTGTGTGACCAACTTAAATGTGAGCAAAATCTGCATGGGGGAACTTTTTCACCTGTCACATGAAACTCCCAATCATACTGATTCCTATTAAAATAAATATAATGCCCTGAAATTTCACAGAGCAATGGTAAATGTGACCGTGACTCTTTTGGACATGACCCACATCTTTTTTTATGTATTATGTTGTTGTGCCACACACTTCCTACTCATTCCATGGCCGATATTTAGATCACTGTTCTTACATTCAGTCCACTGATGCAAAATCTCAAATTTCATATTACCCTCAATGGGTTTGGCTACACATTATTCCATACTTATAAAGTAGGATATAGGATAGTATAACTACTGAGAAAGTAATTAAATGTATGTGCATAAAATATTGATGAGTTGAAATTATTTAATTATGTGAGAAGAAAGAAAGTATGGAGTGATACAGGATACATTAAAATCAATAGCTACAATATGTAGGAAATCAGTTTCAGAGGGCCATCTAATAAAAAAAAATAAAAAATTCCAAAGCACTCACAACTTTGCACATTTAGTATGTCTTATTTACCACACAGTTGAGACAGACCACTGGTATTACAATTCATGGGTGAAATTGGAAAGGGCAATATGATGACTTTAGTGAAGTAAATCCCTCATTCTGTTACTGCCTAATCTTTATGGTAGTTTTTGCTGTTAGATGACAGCGTAGCTGCAGCTGCTGTTGAAAACTCCAGATACCATAGAAACAACCAAAAAATGGTTAGTGTTGTCAGAATTTGTGCAGCATTTACTGTACTGCACAAACACATTATCTGGACCAACCAGAAAAAATATATATATATAATTTGATATATGATATTGAAATGTGAGTTAAACAAGTCATTTTTGAGATTTTGCCATTTTCATTCGGTATCACTTTATATTCTGTCATTAATGAATAAATGAGTAACACTATTAGATACTCTGATTAACCATTTTGTAAGTAATAGCACACACTTAAATGCAGTAGTTTACAATTAGCTAATAATTTGATATATGATATTGAAATGTGAGTTAAACAAGTCATTTTTGAGATTTTGCCATTTTCATTCGGTATCACTTTATATTCTGTCATTAATGAATAAATTAGTAACACTATTAGATACTCTGATTAACCATTTTGTAAGTAATAGCACACACTTAAATGCAGTAGTTTACAATTAGCTAATAAATAAAAATGTTATGCCTCAAGGAGAACTACTAATAAGAACTTTATAAATGCAGTTCCCCTTCAGGAACTCAAGCTGCGTTGGAAAACGCTATGGGAACGCCTTCAGCGTAACCACGCTCTGAATCACATGTGTAATCAGTCCAATGGAAGGGCGAGACGTCATAGGTGGATGACGTAGTGACCAGGAAGCTATAAAAGCATGTGAGCTGGAACTGGCGTCAGCTTTCTGTCATTCAGCAAGCGCTCTATGTTGTGTCAGTCATACGTTTCGTTCTGTGAGTCTTATTTGATGTTGTTTGTCTGAAAAACAAAATATACATCATGGCAAAGGCTACAGAGAAAACAAAGCATAAGGGTGAAAGCGTTTCAGGTGTTCCTCCCTGCCCTCGCTACATCAAGAGCGGGGATGCACACAGTCTGTGCGTTGTCTGCTTGGGGGCGAAGCATGCGGAGTCGGCTCTCAAGGGGGCCGACTGGCCGCATTGTGAGCGAATGTCATTGTGCTCGCTTCACTCCTGGAAGGCTCTCTTCGAGGAGGGAGCCTTCACCAGCATTCCTTGCGGTACGGGTCCCGATTCGGCCAATGCTGAGGGGCGGCTGCATTCGTGGGGTTCGCAATTGGATTTGGCGGAGGGAATGGAGACAGGCGAGTCCCTTTCTCCTTCCTCACCCGCCAGATCCGGTGCCTGCTCTCTAGGATCGGAAGCCCGCTCTGCGGTTTCTTCCCCCTGGGAACAGGCTCGGCACTCCACCTATCTTCCTCCGAGGAGGTTGATGTGGAGGGCGTCGATGAGGATTCATCCCTTCTCTCAGCCCAGTATGAGGAGTTGTTGGAGGTGGTTACTCGTGCCGTGGCTAAGTTAAATATCGATTGCCCCGCCAAGAAACAGGCTGAACCGTAGAAAATCAAGCTGCACGAACGCTTTCTGTGGAGTAAACTGCCACCTCCACACCGGAGCCTGCCGTTCTTCCCCGATCTCCACACCGAGGTGTCGAGATCGTGGGCCAGACCATTCTCATCATGTTTATTTGTCCCCGCCTCTTCTCAGTATGCAAATGTGGCGGGGGTTAGTGACCACGGCTATAAGGCAATGCCCTGGGTGGAACAGACGCTCGTGAGCTATCTGTCCCCTGGTGCGGCATCGTCCTTAAAGGCTCCGGCATGCCCTCCAAGCTGTTACCTACAACATCTTGCTTGGTGGGCAAGGGGTATACGGTGGCAGGTCAGGCTGGTGCATGTCTGCACACCATGACGGTGTTACAGGCGTACCAAGCCGACCTGCTAAAGGAGTTCGATGAAGGTGAGGAAGTAAAATCGGATGATATTTCTGAACTGCGTAGGACCACTGATTTGTCTCTCCGAGCCAACAAGGATACCGCCCGTGCCATTGGGCGGTCTATGGCAGCTCTAGTTGCAGCGGAGAGGCATCTCTGGTTGACCCTGTCCGACATTAAAGAGAAGGACAGGGTCTTCCTCATGGACGCCCCGCTTGCGCCTTGTGGCCTGTTCGGCGACGCCATCAATTCCGTCGTCGACAGGTACCAGGACCCTCGCGTGTACCTCCTCCTCATACCACGAGGCACAGAAATTGAGTGTCGCTTCTTGTGCTCCCCTGCAACGGGACCGAGTTCAGCGGCGCTCTAGATCGGGGGCTTCAAAGTGATACCTTTTGGCCTGCTGTACATCCTACAGTGGTGGCTCAAGACCAAGGGGTTCTCCCCGAGGGGAAGCCCACTTTGCATGATCAAGGTAAGGCGGCGATGCCTACGTGCCTTGGACATGTGTAGGAAGCCTTGGTTCTTGTCTCAGGGCCCGGTGCAGTGAGCTCCTTGTCGCCGCAAAATGCTACAGACCCCATGGTCTGTGGAGCGGTCGCCATCTCACGTGGCACATCAACTGCCTGGAGATGCTGGCCGTGTTTCGAGCTTTGAAGCACTTCCTCCCAGACCTACGAGATCGTCATGTGTTGGTGCGCACGTGATATAAGAGACACATCTCTTATATCAACCACCAGGGAGGTCTGCGTTCGCGCCCCTTGTACAAGCTGGCATGCCAGATCCTTGTAAGGTCCCAGGGCGAGGCACAGAAATTGAGTGTCGCTTCTTGTGCTCCCCTGCAACGGGACCGAGTTCAGCGGCGCTCTAGATCGGGGGCTTCAAAGTGATACCTTTTGGCCTGCTGTACATCCTACAGTGGTGGCTCAAGACCAAGGGGTTCTCCCCGAGGGGAAGCCCACTTTGCATGATCAAGGTAAGGCGGCGATGCCTACGTGCCTTGGACATGTGTAGGAAGCCTTGGTTCTTGTCTCAGGGCCCGGTGCAGGGAGCTCCTTGTCGCCGCGTAATGCTACAGACCCCATGGTCTGTGGAGCGGTCGCCATCTCACGTGGCACATCAACTGCCTGGAGATGCTGGCCGTGTTTCGAGCTTTGAAGCACTTCCTCCCAGACCTACGAGATCGTCATGTGTTGGTGCGCACGTGATATAAGAGACACATCTCTTATATCAACCACCAGGGAGGTCTGCGTTCGCGCCCCTTGTACAAGCTGGCATGCCAGATCCTTGTAAGGTCCCAGGGCAAACTCATTTGTTGAGAGCAGTTCACATCCCTGATCATTTAAATATGGGAGCAGACATTCTGTCGAGGTAGGGGCCGAAGCCCGGGGAATGGAGGCTTCATCCCGAGGTGGTGAAGCAGATTTGGATCATTTTAGGCCAGGCTCAGTTGTACCTGTTTGTGACTCAGATGACATCGCACTGCCCCCTCTGGTACTCTCTGACTCATCCGGCTCCACTGGGGCTGGATGCCATGGTACAGACTTGGCCGAGACTTCGTCTGTACGCCTTTCCCCTGATTACTCTGCTCCCGGGAGTTCTAGAGAGAGTGCGACGGGACTGTGTCTGTCTGCTGCTAGTAGCCTCGTTCTGGCCGGGCCGAGTATGGTTCTCGGACCTGATCTCCCTTCTCGACGGCTCTCCATGGGAGATTCCTGTCAGGAGGGATCTCCTCTCTCAGGCGGAGGATACGATTCTCCACCCCCGCCCGGAGCTGTGGAAGTTATGGATGTGGCCTCTGAGGGGGCACAACTCGTAGCTTCCAGTCTCTCAACCGAGGTTGTTGAGACCATCCTCCAATCCATAGCTCCCTCTATGAGGAAACTGTATGCCTTGAAGTGGAAACTTTTCACTTCTCCGCAGGGTTAACCCACTCCACCCTGAAGGTCTATGTGGCGGCCATTGCGGCATACCACGCCCCTCTTGGTGGCCAGTCAGTGGGCAGACACCCCCTAGTTACACGTTTCCTCCGCGGTGCGCTGAGGCTGAGTCCCCCGGTACGATCTTGCATCCCTATGTGGGACCTGGCTCCCTTCGAGCCTATTGAAGAGATTTCTCATCACTTTCTCTTGATTAAAATGGTGTTTCTTCTGGCTATATCTGACTGACTTCTCATTTAAGAGTGCGTTCTTTCACTGCCAGATTCAGTCTAATAAAATGCATTTAGAATGCTCCCAAAATTCAAGATATGGGAGCAGAAAATATATATATATATTTATAGAATTTCATATTGTTAATCAATATCACATGATTAACATGCCTTTTTTTGCAAAACTCACAAATGTGATATTGATTTTATACGACAATTCAATAAAAAAAGAAGTCAATATTAAGAGACTTACATTTTAGACACTATATTGCCCGTTTTTCTCTATTTCACCAACAAAAAATGGTTCCAAGCAAAGCCACAGCACTGTTTTGCGTCTCTGAGCAGCATGACGGTGAATCATTCCTGAATGAATCAACTGTTTACATGATTCGGTTCAATCGCAATGACTCACTTATTAATAGTGACTTGCTGCCACCTACTGGCGGATTTAATTTCAATTTTAAACTTTAATTTTTTTTATAAATTCAAATATCAGTATTCAACATTTTGGATTAAATTATTAAAGGGGTCATATGATGCGATTTCAAGTTTTCTTTTCTCTTTGGAGTGTTACAAGCTGATTGTGCATAGATAAGATCCCTGAAGTTGCAAAGACTAAAATCTCAAAACCAAAGAGATATTCTTTATCAAAATTAAGACTCTGCCACGCCCCTCTAAAACGGCTCATTCTAACACGCCCCCACAGTAATTTCTGTAAATTCTGTAATTTGCTATGACAATCTAGCGCTTCTGAATCAGCTACTGTTTTGTTATTAGTTTAAGTATTTGCTATTGACTGTTCAAATGCGGAGTTTTGCGCATCGTGTGTGTGTGCGCGTGTGTGTGTGTGAGAGAGAGAGATAGGGTCACATAAAAGTGGAGTCAGCTGTCTTAACCGTGGCTTGTGTACTGCATCATCACTGTGTCTGTCACACGACTCTGTTCCCCTTTTGGGCTTGAACTGATGGTAAAACTAATGACATTATTTACTGTCTTTACATTTATTTTGAAAGATGAAGCTTGTGATTATGTTAAGGGGCGTTATATATCCGACGAGTGCTTGCGGTGTTCGACCAATCACAATGCACTGGGTCAGCTGGCCAATCAGAGCAGACTGCGCTTGTCGTAAAGAGGGACTTTGTAGAAAAAGAGGCGTTTGAGAGAGGCGGGGCATAGAGGACCTACAATAATGTACAGTATATGAAAAATAATGTGTTTTTTGAACATTAAAGCATGTCAACATATTCTGTTACACCAAATACACAAAATAATGATCTTTAAAAAAGCATCATATGACCCCTTTAAAACATTATTTATGCATTTGGTACTGCAGGTTAAAGCACCCCATGTCCCTCTAAGCTGCATTGTATATACATCTAAATGCCACTTCAAGATGCAGCTTTTGTGTTTCCTCTGCATTGCAAAGATGAATTCTGTTGATAATGATTTTATTTGTTTGGTAACAGCCCCAAATGTCTTATTATTCTAATTGACTTTGTTGATTAAATATAAGAATTTGAAGCAAAAGATAATGCACACAAAAATGGCTTTAAGGTAAAAATGCCCATAAGGGTAAACACATCTCTTTAAACTTGTTGGAAAAGATTAATTTATCTCACAGCTGTGAACTGACCACACATAATATGAAGAATATCAAAACCTGTAGGAGTCAGCTGTCTAGGGCAGTCCTGCAGCACAACACATTCAGTAAAATATCGTCTGATTATCGTTATCGATAAAATCCAAGAAAATCCCAAGATATAATTTTTCGTCAATGTCACACACCCCTAGGCTAGATATGTAATTCTTCTTTGCTTAGTGATTGTTTGGCAAAGCTATTTCACTTATCATCGTAAAATAAGCTTTTATCTTAGAATTAGGTTTTATCAACAATAACGAGGACAAGACAAAAACAAATATGAATAATGTTTATATTTTGTTTTGTAGTTTTATTTTATTGCATTTTATTTTATCAATGTATTTATTGGGGGGTGGGGGGTCTGGTTAGGGGGACCCCCCAAGAGCTTTGACACACTGTAAAAAATTGCTGTAGTTTCTACAGTAAAATTGTACAGAATATTACTGTTTAAACATTTTACAAGATGTAGCTGTAATTCCCAATGCATTATGAGTCAAATAAGGTTTTACAGTTGTTAACAGTATATTTCCATGTCGACTGTAATTCTTTAACAAGAAGCAGGTGTTGTCACTGCTCCTGGTTTTTACACTAACTTACTGTAGTGTGGCATTATGGGATTGCGCGCGCATCATTCAAATCTTAAATCCAGCCGACTGGAGCAGCTCGAGAACGATTGAAGATTAGAGGCTTTATTCATAACTCCTGGTAAGTTCACTTAATTTTACTTAAGAAATACTGTATATAATTTTATATTTATTTAAGTTGATGTATAAGCGATATCATGTTACAATATAGCCTGATATCACGACATTTAGAAAAGCGGCCTTGGTATGTGCAGTAAGCTGGAAATTGCTATCATAGCATAGTTAGGCTAAATGCTGCATTTTTCTCATTTTGGCAGTTTAATTTTCTTATTGAGAGCATATAAAAGTAGTGTTTACCCAACTTTTAGCGCAATGCCCAGTGCGAACGATTGTCATAGTAACTATAATATCTGTCGAAATAACTGACGAACAGCAAAATATGTGAAATTTCATTTGTTCATATGTGTTCAACTGTCCCATATTGATGTGACAACTTCCTATAATTAGAAACTAACGTTACATGTAAATGTGTGTCTATTGCCACTGTAGTTGTACTGACATTAAAGCTTGTCCGGGACAATTTTTTAGTGAAAGACATCTTTACATGCCCTATTAGACAAGTTAACCTGATTAAAACTTGGGTGAAAAAAAAAAAAAAAAAAAACTAGGGAAGCATCGAAACGCGAGACTGATTCTGATTTTATTACATTCAACATCAAAACAAATAACCTTAATGACACACATAAACTCACAAGAAACATGAGGTAAATGTTCAAACTGTTGAGTTTATTTATACATATGATATTGTTAAAGAGCATAAGCGAGCTGTTTTGCTGATTATCACGATTGCAAATGTTACATAGTTCAATACACAATTAGTGAATGGATCGGTACAATGAATGACTCAATTGACTCACTCGTTAAGTTATTTGCTGCCACTTAATGGCGGTTTAGTTTAACGTTTAAAAAGTATCATAGCATTTTTCCAACATTTCTTATTTGTAATTCGTAGTTGTAATTTTGTATTATAAATGATTTAATTTGATTGGTGGTACAGTTCTACAATGTATTATTATAATTGAATTTATTAATTTGGTTTATTTTAAAATATATGCCTTTTTGAGTGTTCAATTTGGTCTCATTTATGTAATCAATTAAAAAAAATTACTTGATAATTTTCATTATTTCTTGTAGGTGCAAAGAATAGCAGCTGATGTGGAGAAATGTTTGATGCTTCAAGACTCTCTGAAGCTGATTATATTAGTGTATTCTTATTAATTATGTTGTAAATCATTTGATAAACTTCAATACTTTACAATAGTTCAATACTGAACTTTATACTAAAGCTTCTGCTTGTTTTTATGTGCAGATGTTTTGTTGGAATCACAACACTCACTGGATACAAGACAGATACATAGAAGCAAAACAAGTGAAAAGGTCTCAGAGAAGAGGGACAACCCTCATGTGTGTGCTCATCTCAGAAAGTTGATGGACTTTCAGTATGTATTTATTAAATTGTCTTTTGCAGGAATATTCTAAATGTAATAGAACATAAGCTCAAACAACATAATTTGTGGTATAGTGTTGATTCCAGCATTTTATTTTAATCGCTTTTTGACCATAATTATACGAATTCTGTTGATTGACCTTAATTTTTATAGAAAGTTAATGTTCTACTCAGAATATGGCTTATTTTGTGTGATATAACAAGTATTTTTGTTTTTTTGTAGTTATTTTGTGTGATATAACAAGTATTTTTGTTTTTTTGTAGTTATTTTGTGTGATATAACAAGTATTTTTGTTTTTTTGTAGTTATTTTGTGTGATATAACAAGTATTTTTGTTTTTTTGTAGTTATTTTGTGTGATATAACAAGTATTTTTGTTTTTTTGTAGTTATTTTGTGTGATATAACAAGTATTTTTGTTTTTTTTGTAGTTATTTTGTGATGCTGTGTTATTTTTATGATAAGATTTTAACTGTTGAAATACTGATTTTTTATTTTTTTTTTTACCAGTAAAACACCTTGCAATGTCTTTCTGCCAGTTTTAATAAATATTTATTTGCAACATCTTTGACTTGGTTTTTATTCATTTGTAAATTTATTAAGATGTTGTGCTCATGATAATGCATTTAAATCCGTATTTTACAGTTTAGAATTTACTGTTAAAATTATTCTTTGCAGCATTTTCATTGTTCAATTATTAAAACATCATCTTGGATTTAGGGGTATTTACAGGATTTTATTGGCAACTTTAGTTGCCAGGTAAATACTGTACATTAGTGAGATTACAAAATATTGCTGTAAAATAAACTACAAGTTTAATTCAATGTTACTCTAAAAATACAACAAATAACTATATTTCACATACAGCAATTAAATGTAATTTGCTTTGCAATATTATACTGTAATCCATTTTACAGCAATTAACATAATTTTTACAAGATTTTATTGGCAACTTTTTTGCCAGTAACATCCTGTAAATTCTACGGTACATTTTTTGCAGTGCACAATTCAAACACTTTTTTACACTGCTTTTTAATTATGACCATGGGGACCCATGACACTGAATATTTTGTATGTCTACCTTATTTAACACACTTGATTCAGATAATCAATTTATTAGGAGAGATCTTCATGAACTGAACCAAAGTTCCTTTCAAGGCAAGTTAAATCACTTGGCAGCCATCTTTGGGAAAACATTTAGGCAGCTTGATTGTTTGATCGATCATTTGATTTACTTATTTATGTATTTATTTATTTTTTAGTCATATAAGTGCAGTTCCACTATAGGATATTCCCTGTTTAAACTAATGTCTGATTTATTATTTATTAATTTTTTCCCATTAATTTCCCTACTTCTTTATTATGTCTACAGTATATACTCCTCTAAGATCACTTCTGTGAGTATGAGGTATCCCTCCATGAGGAAAATGGCTTTTGAATTGGCAAAGATGATTGCTTCTGTTTGCTTTGCTGACCTCTTTGTGTGATCAGTGGTTTGCATTCTCTATTTAGAAATGAATGTCTGTACTGGGTTAGACCAGCAAGATGGCTCCTCCCTGTCTGGTTGTTATTTTAAACACACTGTCACACATCACCGAGAATCTTGTGAAGATGAGATGTGTCTCATTAACCTTTCTGAGCACTCACCGATGTAAAAATATATTCCGTAATAAAAACCATAATATGTTTTGATTCAAAATCTGATTATTCAAATGCATGTAATTTGTTAAGCAATTTATAGCTTAAATATTTGTTTTAAAAACACTACATATTACAAATATTTAAAGGAATAACTAATTCAAAATAAAACATTCTGTTTTCATTTATTCACGCTCTTGTTGTTTCAGATATGTATGGCGTTTTTTAAGGAACAATAAAAATTAATTCTAAGGCATGTTCCCACTGGTATTTTCCAAAATTTCTCCATACAACTTGTGCACTAAAGGTTTCTGAAGCTATACATGCCATGTTTTTTTTGTTTTTTTTGCCTGCTTGTCTTTTTTTTGAGCTTTACAGTTCCTGGCCACAATATGTTTTTTTGTTGCATGGGAGACCATCATCATTATATGCTCTTATATGTTTTATGGAAGAAAAAAACAGTACAGGTTTGGAACAACATGAGGGTCAATAAAGTATGACATTATTTTGCTTTGACTATTGCTGCAATGTTTGCATTTGTTTGAAATATTGCTTTCATGCTATCTTGTTGGCAAATGTTGGAAGCTGGCATATTGATCTGTTTCGAACTTCAATGATTATGAGGAATTCATTCATCAGATTCTTCAGTTCCAAAGATTAATTGCAAATAGTTTGTTTTATGCACCTGCAGCCATTTCAGAACAAATCTATAAATCCATTACCCTCAAAACACAAATCACACACCTGCATCAGTTCACATGGTCACACACATTTGAAAAGCCACTGCTGAATCGTGGAATGGCAGCTATGTAAAACTTGTATAGAGCATAACTGTCTATTGGTCTTAATAGGCTGGGTGATATAATTATGAAAATAAAATGAAAAATCTCTGTTATTCTAGCTTTTTGAAGATATTTGTAACGTGGAGGCGTGACAATGGGGTTGGTGGATCCAAGAGCAGGCTTTATTCAAAAGAGTGGTCAGACAGGCTGGGTCAATCAACAGCAAACAGGTATAATCCAGGATCAGACAAAAGAGTAATCCAACAGGCGAAGGCGCGAGACTGATTCTGATTTTATTACATTCAACATCAAAACAAATAACCTTAATGACACACATAAACTCACAAGAAACATGAGGTAAATGTTCAAACTGTTGAGTTTATTTATACATATGATATTGTTAAAGAGCATAAGCGAGCTGTTTTGCTGATTATCACGATTGCAAATGTTACATAGTTCAATACACAATTAGTGAATGGATCGGTACAATGAATGACTCAATTGACTCACTCGTTAAGTTATTTGCTGCCACTTAATGGCGGTTTAGTTTAACGTTTAAAAAGTATCATAGCATTTTTCCAACATTTCTTATTTGTAATTCGTAGTTGTAATTTTGTATTATAAATGATTTAATTTGATTGGTGGTACAGTTCTACAATGTATTATTATAATTGAATTTATTAATTTGGTTTATTTTAAAATATATGCCTTTTTGAGTGTTCAATTTGGTCTCATTTATGTAATCAATTAAAAAAAATTACTTGATAATTTTCATTATTTCTTGTAGGTGCAAAGAATAGCAGCTGATGTGGAGAAATGTTTGATGCTTCAAGACTCTCTGAAGCTGATTATATTAGTGTATTCTTGTTAATTATGTTGTAAATCATTTGATAAACTTCAATACTTTACAATAGTTCAATACTGAACTTTATACTAAAGCTTCTGCTTGTTTTTATGTGCAGATGTTTTGTTGGAATCACAACACTCACTGGATACAAGACAGATACATAGAAGCAAAACAAGTGAAAAGGTCTCAGAGAAGAGGGACAACCCTCATGTGTGTGCTCATCTCAGAAAGTTGATGGACTTTCAGTATGTATTTATTAAATTGTCTTTTGCAGGAATATTCTAAATGTAATAGAACATAAGCTCAAACAACATAATTTGTGGTATAGTGTTGATTCCAGCATTTTATTTTAATCGCTTTTTGACCATAATTATACGAATTCTGTTGATTGACCTTAATTTTTATAGAAAGTTAATGTTCTACTCAGAATATGGCTTATTTTGTGTGATATAACAAGTATTTTTGTTTTTTTGTAGTTATTTTGTGTGATATAACAAGTATTTTTGTTTTTTTTGTAGTTATTTTGTGATGCTGTGTTATTTTTATGATAAGATTTTAACTGTTGAAATACTGATTTTTTTTTTTTTTTTTTACCAGTAAAACACCTTGCAATGTCTTTCTGCCAGTTTTAATAAATATTTATTTGCAACATCTTTGACTTGGTTTTTATTCATTTGTAAATTTATTAAGATGTTGTGCTCATGATAATGCATTTAAATCCGTATTTTACAGTTTAGAATTTACTGTTAAAATTATTCTTTGCAGCATTTTCATTGTTCAATTATTAAAACATCATCTTGGATTTAGGGGTATTTACAGGATTTTATTGGCAACTTTAGTTGCCAGGTAAATACTGTACATTAGTGAGATTACAAAATATTGCTGTAAAATAAACTACAAGTTTAATTCAATGTTACTCTAAAAATACAACAAATAACTATATTTCACATACAGCAATTAAATGTAATTTGCTTTGCAATATTATACTGTAATCCATTTTACAGCAATTAACAACATTTTTACAAGATTTTATTAGCAACTTTTTTGCCAGTAACATCCTGTAAATTCTACGGTACATTTTTTGCAGTGCACAATTCAAACACTTTTTTACACTGCTTTTTAATTATGACCATGGGGACCCATGACACTGAATATTTTGTATGTCTACCTTATTTAACACACTTGATTCAGATAATCAATTTATTAGGAGAGATCTTCATGAACTGAACCAAAGTTCCTTTCAAGGCAAGTTAAATCACTTGGCAGCCATCTTTGGGAAAACATTTAGGCAGCTTGATTGTTTGATCGATCATTTGATTTACTTATTTATGTATTTATTTATTTTTTAGTCATATAAGTGCAGTTCCACTATAGGATATTCCCTGTTTAAACTAATGTCTGATTTATTATTTATTAATTTTTTCCCATTAATTTCCCTACTTCTTTATTATGTCTACAGTATATACTCCTCTAAGATCACTTCTGTGAGTATGAGGTATCCCTCCATGAGGAAAATGGCTTTTGAATTGGCAAAGATGATTGCTTCTGTTTGCTTTGCTGACCTCTTTGTGTGATCAGTGGTTTGCATTCTCTATTTAGAAATGAATGTCTGTACTGGGTTAGACCAGCAAGATGGCTCCTCCCTGTCTGGTTGTTATTTTAAACACACTGTCACACATCACCGAGAATCTTGTGAAGATGAGATGTGTCTCATTAACCTTTCTGAGCACTCACCGATGTAAAAATATATTCCGTAATAAAAACCATAATATGTTTTGATTCAAAATCTGATTATTCAAATGCATGTAATTTGTTAAGCAATTTATAGCTTAAATATTTGTTTTAAAAACACTACATATTACAAATATTTAAAGGAATAACTAATTCAAAATAAAACATTCTGTTTTCATTTATTCACGCTCTTGTTGTTTCAGATATGTATGGCGTTTTTTAAGGAACAATAAAAATTAATTCTAAGGCATGTTCCCACTGGTATTTTCCAAAATTTCTCCATACAACTTGTGCACTAAAGGTTTCTGAAGCTATACATGCCATGTTTTTTTTGTTTTTTTTGCCTGCTTGTCTTTTTTTTGAGCTTTACAGTTCCTGGCCACAATATGTTTTTTTGTTGCATGGGAGACCATCATCACTATATGCTCTTATATGTTTTATGGAAGAAAAAAACAGTACAGGTTTGGAACAACATGAGGGTCAATAAAGTATGACATTATTTTGCTTTGACTATTGCTGCAATGTTTGCATTTGTTTGAAATATTGCTTTCATGCTATCTTGTTGGCAAATGTTGGAAGCTGGCATATTGATCTGTTTCGAACTTCAATGATTATGAGGAATTCATTCATCAGATTCTTCAGTTCCAAAGATTAATTGCAAATAGTTTGTTTTATGCACCTGCAGCCATTTCAGAACAAATCTATAAATCCATTACCCTCAAAACACAAATCACACACCTGCATCAGTTCACATGGTCACACACATTTGAAAAGCCACTGCTGAATCGTGGAATGGCAGCTATGTAAAACTTGTATAGAGCATAACTGTCTATTGGTCTTAATAGGCTGGGTGATATAATTATGAAAATAAAATGAAAAATCTCTGTTATTCTAGCTTTTTGAAGATATTTGTAACGTGGAGGCGTGACAATGGGGTTGGTGGATCCAAGAGCAGGCTTTATTCAAAAGAGTGGTCAGACAGGCTGGGTCAATCAACAGCAAACAGGTATAATCCAGGATCAGACAAAAGAGTAATCCAACAGGCGAAGGTCAGGGCAGGCAGCAAACAATTAGATAAAAAGAAACCGTCCAGGGTCAAATCAAGGCATGGCAAGATAACAAGGACCTCAGAAACACAAAGACGTTAGGCTATACAAACAAACAATACTGAGCAGTGGGTGTATGTGGAACCAAGCTTTAAATAGGGTGAGACTGATGAGGAAACAAGACACAGGTGAATGCAATCAGAGATGATAAGTCTGGGAAAGAATTATGGGAATCCTTACCTTATTTTAAGTGGCTCAAATGACCAGTTAATCAGTAACTTGATCAAATAGATAATCCATGATATTCTGAACTTTTATATTGGCTTGAAATTCTTGAAATTAAGGGCCCTATCATACTTTCATATGTACGTTTCATTGTTTTCATCAATTTCATATTTTTCATATCATACATATCATCACAAGTATCGCTTTTTATTTCTCCTCTTTCCTATTACTTGTTCACTTCTGTTTCAGTTTTTATAACCATTTCTTACTATGTGTAAGTAAGTTGTTGTTTTTTAGCATGCAAGTTTGGCAGTGTTATTTTTTTTTTAGGATTACTGATAAACTACTGTCGTTTGACTTGTATTATTTGTATTTGTTATTTATTTTAATTTTAGTTAAATTATGTCTGAATTTATTATGCCTGTATAGGTCTTTTTATTAAGTTTTAGTTTTATTTAATTTGAGTTATTTTAATACTTCAACAAACTAAATGGAAATGATTATATATATATACTTTGTTTTTTTTTTGGTGTTTGGCTTGGTGTTATGTTATAATAATTATTATACTCATACCTTTTGTTCTTTAATATTTTTTATTTATCTTTTGTTTTTCATTTAAATGTTAAGTTTTGAAATGTTGTTGTATGCATTTGTAATTTTTATTTAATTTCTTTATTTTTAAAATGTGTACAAGTCGTATTTATAAAGTTTTAGCTTGTAGTTTTGGATCTGTTTTTAGTTGTTTTAATACTACACTTGATTGCTTCTGTTGTCCTCATTTGTAAGTCGCTTTGGATAAAAGCGTCTGCTAAATGACAAAAAAATAAATAAATCATACACCCGGCGTAATGCGGCACAAGTACTCTCTCACACTCTCACACACACACACGCACGCACGCACGCACGCACGCGCGCGCAGCAGCACACAGATATTTTAAAAATTGCATTCCGCCATGTAAATAGCGAACCAGCCATGGCGCGAGTGCAACTGGCTTTTAAAGGGGATGGGAGAGGCGACTCTGATTGGTTTATTGCATGTTACGCCCAAAAGACACCCATTACTCATTAAGAGAATAGGGACAACCCGTTTAGATCATGCGCCTGGGCGTGCCGACTGTTTTCCCGTCGTTAATAGGACAAGTGAGTGCACCTGCTTCATGCACATTAGACCATGCGCTTAGATCGTTAAAATAGGGCCCTAAATGTTAAGGGTTGTAACCCTTAGAGAAAAATAATATTCCCTGAGCACATTTAAACAATGAAAATAATGTATACTGCTGATAGAATCATAGTTGTCCAAAACATACAGTTTGATTCAGACAGTGCCGTGTCACAGTAAGCAGTCATATACTGTTCGGTAGCTTCACGCATGCTCAGTATCATCAGCTCATTGGGTCCCATAGTGAACATGTCCAAAAGAAACAGTTCTCGATTCAGTGTACTGGTGACCGAAAACCGCTGCAAATGATTCTTGACTCAAGAGAGAGAACCACTCTAGCAGTAGGCGTGTACGTTCGTTAATTCACAGCACATATGCCCTGTATCAGCTGCTCATCACCGCACAACAGTTCAGTGTACCCAGATAGCAAAATTTGTCTGGCCCACCTCTGGGCCAAATCCTTGCTTCAGTTCCGGCCCACTATATGGCCCTAAACTGGCTCACACACTGGAAACCGACATACACAATTTTGTCCAGCCCAGATCTGGCCCACTCCCTGTAAAATGACTAATGGCCAAGGCACTATAAGACAGATCTGGCTGAGACTCGGCTTGGCCCCCGGAACAGATGTTCAAGAAACTGCTAAGTGTTATTCAGCAATGAAACACAAATACAATCATTTAAAAAGATTAAGGGCTTTTATTATAAAATTACCAAATATACTTTAATATATATATGTATTAACAATGAACAGCAATGCACAAAGAACAATTAACATCACACTTTTAAAATAATAATATAAAATAATATGTAAATTATATTTACTGTATTATTAAAAAAAAAAAAAACATCATGCAAAAAACTGTGATATTGTCCAGGCCAGTTCAGTTCTTATCCAATGCTGTCAGTACAGTCAAGTCAATAATATTGCTGAATATTAAGTCTTCCTATCTCATCATTTATCATCATCGTGCTAACATTGATGTATAGTGTGTTCTTCCTTCAGATAAATACAAACAAATATTTTTAAGAAAATAACGCATGTGGACGCATACATGTCTACTGTATATTAGTATTAAAATGGTTTTTGAAGCATGAACTTTGTGGGTCCCATCCCTTTGCATTATATCTAAAAATGTAATTTTTGTTCATATGAAGATAAAGTCATATTCATCTGGGACAGTATAAGAATGAATAAATGATCAGATAATTTTCATTTTTGGAAGGAGTATCCCTTTAATGCATCCTTTTTCTGCCAAGCAGGGTCATCACATACCTTCTCCAAATTGTCAGTTTTTACTTCCAGGATTAAGTGATTTTGAGAAAAAGAACTCTGATTAGTTGTAGAACAACAAAAAACACATAAATGTCCGAGATCAATATCTTTAGCATAATTTTCACTCATGCACTTTGTATTAAATAAATTAACCTCATATATCTATGCATTACTTTTGAACCACCATTCGTATCCCCCCAAGTGCATATTACCAGCGGGTACGGGTCTGTAATGTGATGGTACAGAAAAAATCAACTAAAACTTAATTCATGAAGACCAGCAGATATAAATCTAACTGACCATAAATATATACCTATATACAAGATTGTAAGCACTTACTGTTGAGATGTGACAACATATCCAAACTGTATTGCAAAGTTGTTTCAAAAATCTCTTTCCTAAATAAAAGACAAGGATAGTGATGGAAAGGTTAGTGATTCTTTTCTGCGAACCGGTTCTTTTGGACAGTTTGTTTCAATTAACTGGTTGAAAAAAACAGTTCAAAAAAATCCCAGCATACAAACATTTCCCCATAAATATGTGTTATTAAAGCATCAACATTCACAGAACACTGTTATTTTTAACTAAAGCAAGCGGCTGCTGCGTGCATGGTTTAGCATGGGAGAATGCCAGCAAAGAGCGCTGCATTTATAATCTCTAAAAGACATCTCAGTTCATCGCAATCTCACAAATATCTGTTATAACACAATAAATATATGCATAATGAATATTTCATAATGTCTACAATTTATGTGTTGTAATGAGAGGATTCATGAGCACGCAAATTTCAGCACTGCATTGCTCAACGCTGCAAACAAGTGTTATAGCCTAAATAGAAACTCTGCATACGCTTGCACCTATTAATCGTTTATATTTTATATTAGTTCATGTTGCTTTTGTGCAATAGATGAATAACAATTTATTTGTTTTAGATATTTTATGTTTAGATATTTCTACTTTGCAGGAGTTCCGTGAATCGTGTTATTCTCCCACATCCCACACACAAGCGTCTACCCGCCCCCACACCAGCACTCGCCCATCTCGCAGCTCGCATCATTTTAGGATGAATAATTTATATATGTAAAGGCATTCTATGTAAAGAGCGCTGCATTTATAATCTCTAAAAGACATCTCAGTTCATCGCAATCTCACAAATATCTGTTATAACACAATAAATATATGCATAATGAATATTTCATAATGCCTACAATTTATGTGTTGTAATGAGAGGATTCGTGAGCACGCAAATTTCAGCACTGCATTGCTCAACGCTGCAAACAAGTGTTATAGCCTAAATAGAAACTCTGCATACGCTTGCACCTATTAATCGTTTATATTTTATATTAGTTCATGTTGCTTTTGTGCAATAGATGAATAACAATTTATTTGTTTTAGATATTTTATGTTTAGATATTTCTACTTTGCAGGAGTTCCGTGAATCGTGTTATTCTCCCACATCCCACACACAAGCGTCTACCCGCCCCCACACCAGCACTCGCCCATCTCGCAGCTCGCATCATTTTAGGATGAATAATTTATATATGTAAAGGCATTCTATGTGCTATTCAGAGACTGGTGAAGGAATTCAGTTCTGTGAGGAAGAGGTCAACAAGGTCTTAGGAGTCTGGGTCTGGTCTCTGTCCTTGGTGGGGGGGAAACCACCAGGGAAGTCTTAACTAATGATTTCCCAAATTTTACTTGTGATGGTCATGATGTGTTGACTTTTTGACCATTGATCCTGGTTACCCACCTAATTTTTACAATCTTCTTCCTTAGGATGCTTTGTTTAAGCTGTGAAAGAGTTGATTGGTTAGGTTGCTCCAGACATGTTGGCACTAGGTTCTTTGACAGATTTATGGCCCTCCATCTTGGGGGCCCACTCTGGAATTCTCCTCACATTATAACTGTCTGATACACCCTGATATCCTACACCGGTTACCCGACCTCCTGCAGCATAACAATCCTTTTTATGGGATTTTAATTATAGAAATGTGATAGTGTGTCATGTGTATGCCTGGATGAAGAGAGGGGTCTTTAATCTGGATTTAAATTTACAGAGTTTGTCTACCCTCTCGTTCTGTTGCCAGCTCTTAATGGTCAGCTTGACCTCCATTTAAGCAGCTTTAGCAGTGATGGTTTGTCTGAATTGCAGCTTTGAAATAAAGGAATATGTCTATAAATATATATTGTAAGGCAATTAAGCATTACAGATTTTGTTTTTTTTTTTTTTTTTTAGGACCAGATCCAGAATCAGCACATATATGAGTTTCACTTTATTTTGATGGTAACGTTAAAGTAACATTGCACCTACATGTCTACTAACTCTCATTAGAGTGTTAGTAGAGTATTAGTAGACTGGTAGGGTTAGGGTTAGAATAAGTTGACACACACTTGCAAAGTTGCTTATAGTCAGTAGAATGTCTGTTGGGAGACTATCACAATAAAGAGTTCTCAAATATTAAGCAAACAGTCTACTAATACTCTGATGAGAGTTGGTAGACATGTATGTGCAACAATAGTTTTTGTCATCAGAATGTTCAAAAGGGACCATCAAAATAAAGTGTTACCCATATACAGTATGTTGGATAAATGTTGTTGCCAGTGTTCATGCAGTAGTTCAGAATATTTATTAGCAAAACAAACAAACAAAAAAACTTTTGGTGTCAGATTCCAAACAGTGTGTTCAGATCAAACTTTTGCACAAGTTTATGATCCCCACTGTAGTAAAATATGTTAAGTACTATGATTGTAACCACATTATATACACTTTTATAGTTTTATTCACTCTAATAAAAGTGTGCCTGACGCACTTGCAAAGTTACTTATAGTCAGTAGAATGTCTGTTGGGAGACTATCACAATAAAGAGTTCTCAAATATTAAGCAAACAGTCTACTAATACTCTGATGAGAGTTGGTAGACATGTATGTGCAACAATAGTTTTTGTCATCAGAATGTTCAAAAGGGACCATCAAAATAAAGTGTTACCCATATACAGTATGTTGGATAAATGTTGTTGCCAGTGTTCATGCAGTAGTTCAGAATATTTATTAGCAAAACAAACAAACAAAAAAACTTTTGGTGTCAGATTCCAAACAGTGTGTTCAGATCAAACTTTTGCACAAGTTTATGATCCCCACTGTAGTAAAATATGTTAAGTACTATGATTGTAACCACATTATATACACTTTTATAGTTTTATTCACTCTAATAAAAGTGTGCCTGTTCTAGTGGAGCAGACAGATTACATTGAAAAACACCATTTAAAAAGCTGCACTTATGTTTTACGGCTTTCACTTATATACAGTGCTTTTCTGTGTCTGAGCTTCACCACGGCAGTGCTACAACAAAATAAATAATATTTTTTAAATTCAGATTGCACATATTACTTTGTCTTTGTGGGTGTAATGCAACAACAGCGTGCTCAGTGTAGTTTGATTCACAAACAAATTAATCATTTGAAAGGTTGAGTGACTCGAGACTGAAATCAGACTCAGACAGCAAATTGCCTTTGGATCCTTCTGGCCCAAATCAACAGCTAAAGTGTGGCCCAGATTATTACGTGTTTGCCGGCCTAGAACTGGTCCACATCTTTTTAGTCAGAACTGAACCAAAACAGTGCCATAACCCAACCTGAAGTGAGCCAAATAATAAAAACAGATGTGGCCAATATATGAACCAAAAGCCATTATTTAACCATATTTATGCAACACCTATTTTTTTTTTTTAAATAAACATTACACAGTAAATATTAAACACATCTTAAACACAAAAATTAATTCACAGTCATTTTTATTTTTAAAACATAATTTTAATAACAAGTACAATACAGAAGATAACAGAATTGTGCTATGTTGTAAATGTCAAATGAGTGAATAAATGTACAATATCTAATACTTTTCTTCACAGTCTTTCTCACAATCTGTCAGGAAAAAGGAGAGAAAAAACATTAGTATATCATAATTAGTATCAGTAGTCTATAAATTCATGAATTACAATTTTCTTAAAGATAAACCAATCTTTAAAAAAAGGATTTTATCTATCTCGGCTAATGCTATAATATTGGGAGCCCTATAGAGAATGAGGAGATATGTCACAGTGTTTTTACTCCGCATTGCATTTCAGGAAGGCAACACCATATGAGCAGGATACTGCTATCCGTTGCCATGGTTACTTCGACAGTGAGACAGAGAGAAAGAGCAACAGAGAGAGAGCAGCTTGATATTTGTTTGCATTTTTGCGATACGGCACAGTTTCTTGGGAAGAAATGGAGAAGGAGAAAGCGAAAGGAAAGGGCTCTATTAGGAGAGACAAAATAACACCGCTAAGCAGCGTAATTTAAAGAAACTGTTTGACATCAACAACATCGACCCGTATGACCTGCCAGCTACAGAATGGACGAAAGACCCAGAAGCACTACCACCTCTCTTATGGATTAAGATATTGATTTTGAAAGTTCATATTTTGGGTTCATCTGTTTTACTGCACATAGTGTGCTTTATGTGTAAGGTGTCTACAGAATATGGTCTTTTAATTTCAACATCTCGGTGCATTAAGCATTTTCTTTATAAGAGAGGGAAACGCTTAAAGTTTGAATAGACATGTTGCATTCACATTTAGGCTTAAGTGCATATCTGCACATAGTATGCTTTATAGTTTTGTATGTATTGTTTTGTTTGTATTTTAGAATGTCCATGTTCAAGTTCTGCTAATTCACAAATTGAGTGAGAGTCATACTCGCAAAGGTAATGTTAATTATTAAGCCGATTTCACATTATTTTGATGGTCCCTTTAACACATTCTGTTGACTATAGGTAATGTTGCACCTACATGTCTACTAACTCTCATTAGAGTGTTAGTAGATTATTAGTAGACTGGTAGGGTTAGGGTTAGAATAAGTTGACACGATCTTGCAAAGTTACTTATAGTCAGTAGAATGTCTTTTGGGAGACCATCATAATAGCAGATATTAAGCATAACTTCTACTAATACTCTAATGTGAATTAGTAGACATATAGGTGCAATGTAATTTATTGTCAACAGAATGTTCAAAAGGGACCATCAAAATAAAGTGTTACCATTACCATAAATTGCACATAGGCAGTTTTTACATAATTTTTAATTATACAATTTTGTCTCGGCTTTGTTTTCATGACAGATTTAAAATGTAAATTAATGAAACGTACACTAATTAAGACATCACTAACAGATTCAGTAAAAGTATATAATGAATATGTAAGCTACTATAGTGCAAATATTTAGTGAAATGCGCTTCTCCAGAGTTATTTTTTTCTAGCAAGGTAACGAGCTGTAGACACTGAATTACTTCCTTGAGGTAAAGATAATGCTGCTTTGTGACACTGTTTACAAAGTGTTTTATTGACATTTTTCCATGGTTGAAAAACTTATTGAGAGATTACGTGAGACATGACATGTTTACTCATGTTTATTTCATGTTATAACTATAGAAAAGAGAAAGGGATGATCGCATTCACTCGGTCTCCGACACTACCGCTTGTACTTGCGATCTGTCACTTCACTTCAAAGAGCATCCAAATGGCATGTATCGTTTGAATTTCCTGATAAAATAGACCATTTTAAAGATGAGACTTTGTTTCAAAAATGTTTTGTATCGCAAATAAATAAGTACTAAATAAATACAAAGCTTATTGCGATTATTGGACAGGAGGTAATGTATTTGCGAAGTTGTATTCACGCATGAGAACTGAAACAGATTAAGTTCCGCACATGCAGTGGTTAAAACAACACTGTATTTGTTCGGTACACATACTGAACTGAACAACATTTTTCTGTATGAATAAGTGTACCATTACAACCCTAGAAAACATTTCAAACACCAAAACTGCACTTACCTGAAGATAAGAGTGTGTCTGGGCAAAGGCTTTTGGGAGCAGAGCGGGAAATAACGGACATATTTTCAAATTTTCAGTAATCCAACATTAGGAATAAGGGAAGATACAAAGCAACCAATAGCACTGTTGAATGGTCTGAAATGTGTACTGCCACATGACTATAAAAGGTAATGTGTGTATTTCCAAGTAAAAGCCAAACGTAAGTTAACATATTCCACTCTGTGCCATAGCCAAGGCACATATGGCTCTCAGTTGTGTCCTGTCATCTGGGCCATATACCTCAGTACAAATAGTCATCCAAAAGAAAATTCCCTCCAATTCTACAGCCATGGCAAAACATATATGGTGAAAGTTTGGCCCATATGTGCTCTGCCATGCCATACCTAGGCCCAAAAGTTATTGCTATTGTTGAGACAATATAAAGTGTCAGTCAATATACATTTTGTTCTGTCATCTATGTCGTGCCACATAAATATATCTGTGCAGCTGTCAATGGTTGAATTACTGAATGTTAGAGTGATGAAGCATGGATGAATGGGAAAATAAAGAACAGGACCTGCTTGATTGATACTTTAAAGCCTGCGAATGCCCCACCCCTTTCTTTTGGATGACTGTTTGTATTGAGGTATATGGCCCAGTTGACAGCACACAACTGAGAGCCATAGGCTTGGCTATGACACACCATGGAATATGTTAACGTATGGTTAACATTTGGCTTTTACTTGGAAAACCGCCTATAACCTGCTATAGTCATGTGTGTCAGGTTTGTTGCAGTCCACATTTCAGCCCATTCAACAATGCTATTGGTTGTTTTGTATCTTCCCTTATTCCTATTGGTGGATGACTGAAAATGTAAAAATTTTGAAAAGCTCGCTCCAGTGTCGGCTCCCCATTGGATGTTATATGGCATGAGGACACGCCTCCCGGGGGGGGGTTATGTCAGACTCTGTTCCGTGTTTTGTGGTTGTTTTGCTCCTCATGTGCCTTCCTTTCCCATGTTTAATTTGTCCCAGGTTTTTCCCTTGATGTTTCATTGCTCCCAGGTGTGTCTCGTCATCCCCTCCTCCTGTGTGTATAAATAAGGGTTCCCTGTGTGTGCTCCAGCGTCCGGTATTGTTCATGTCATTATGTATAGCGTAAGTGTTCCATGTTCCGTTGTGTCCATTAAACCCAGTTGGATTGATGTACTCCTCGTCTCTCTCCGCTCCTTGCTCCTCAGTCCGCTCAGCAGTGCACCCGTGACAGTATCAGCCACATGTGGGCCAAGTAAGGGCCGTCAGCCCTTTACAGAACTCAGCCCCACAATAATACCATTGGGCCACATCTGTTTTATTATTTGGCTCACTTCATGGCACTGTTTTGGTTCAGTTCTGACTAAAAAGATGTGGACCAGTTCTGGGCCGCCAAACACATATTACTCTGGGCCACACTTTAGCTGTTGATTTGGGCCAAATCTGAGCCCAAATAAAATGACTGGGAATATATAAACAACGGCTGGTTATTAAAAGACTTCAAGTATTAAAAAAGAAGGTGTACTTTAGTGACTTTATTCATCATTTACTGTTAAGCGGTAAAGTTTTGTTTATGTCTTTGATCAGCTTTTAAAAAATAATACAATTGTTCAAGAATTGTTGCATAATTCCAAATAAATAGATTGTGATCCATCAAATAAATGTAAAGAGATTAACAAAAATTAAACATATTGATAAATCCACAAATAAATAAATAATAAATAGCAAAGAGCCACAAATCTTGAGAGTTTCACAAACATTAATTAAATTCACAAATCCACCCACTGTCTACTCAAGATATCAGATAACAGCCACATTTTTCGACATGATTCGTTGACCAGTCGTAGCACATTCTCGCTATACCCAATCATGTTTTGCTTTACAATCAGGGTGGACTCGTCCTGAACTAACAATAAGTTGCTGTTTGTAACCCCGGTTCTCTGAAACATTGAGTGGCGAGATCCATCTATGGGAAGGGCATTCGTACCTGACTTCTGCAGACGCATCCAATTGCACCAAGTCTGGCTTGACAGACAGGAGCGCGTGCCCAATAGCAGGTAAGGGACCGCTCTTTCACTGAGCGCATAAAGTCCCAGCACGCACTACCTTTCCTCAGTGAGCATATTTGCTTCTCGTGCAGCAAGCTGGGCAAACTTGGTGGATTTCTCCACTCGATGTTTCAGAGAACCGGGGTTACGAACAGTAACCTATTGTTCTCTTTCATCATCTCATGTTCGAGATCAACTTATGGCAGATATGGACAGCTCCCCGGTTGCCCAGTACACTCACAGCGAGACCCTGTAAGTCCGAGGACGGTCTCCTGGAAGGCGGTGCTTGACACGTCACCAAGTATCTGACCCCTCACAAAGTGGGCATGCAATACCGGCCATAAAAGCATGACATGCTGTAACATGCATTCAAAACCTGACAACACACATAATGCTGGAAGCATATATATATATATATATATATATATATATATATATATTTAGTGGTGTGAAAAAGTGTTCGCCCCCCTCCTTTTTTTTTT
>NW_015505668.1:309614-319994 GCF_001515645.1 Sinocyclocheilus grahami
ATATATATATATATATATATATATATATATATATATATATATATATATATATATATATATATATATGTATATTTATAATCACTTTCACTGACTTTTAAATTAAATGTTCCCTCCTGGTGGAATGACCTGCCCAACTTAGTCTGAGCAGCTGAGTCCTTAGCCATCTTCAAGAATCGGCTAAAAACACATCTCTTCCATCTTTATTTGACCCTGTAACTCTGTACTCTCTATTCTAATTATTTTCTTTATATATATAAAAAATAGCCCCTTTTAGACTTGCACTCTATTTATTTACTAACTGTTTGTTTTCTTAAAAAAAAAAAAAAACATAACACTTGATTCTCCAATCTTTTTGTATTCTATCTTTATTTATTATACAATTAACAAAAGCAAAAAAGGCCTCTAACACTAGCTTGCTCTATTATTTTTATATTCTTTCTTTTTGTTCAAGAAATGAAAAGCTGATCACTCCTCCTGAAAGGGCTGGTCCTGTCAATGTAAACCCGCAGGGCATGAACAGGACACAAAGCATTCAGCCTCTTATCCTCCGGCAGAGGAGAATGGAGGAGGGTGAAAAGCTGAAAGCTCAAGCACCTCACACGTGAAAGCTGGGAAGCATTTAGGCATAAAGGTTAGGCCTGAGAAAAACCTTATCTCCACTGAGAGAGAAATGAATGCAACAGGGGTGAACAGAGAGTGCGTGCAAATCACTGACACATTTGGCTGATGCCAAGGCCAGGAGCAGAGCTGTCTCAGAAGACAGAAGCTTCAGGGGAATATTTCCCAGGGGCTCAAACAGCTGTTGAGACAAAGCCTCCAGCACCATGGAGAGGTCCCATTCTGGAACTGCTCTTCTAGTGACTGGAAGAGAACAGCGTGCACCCTTCATATATCTATGAATAAGGGGTTGTTGCCCCACCGTAGTGCCATCAAACCCAACATGACATGCAGCGATAGCCTCTAAGTAGACCTTAATAGAAAGATTTACCACCATCGGTGAGGTCTTGCAAAAAACCCAAAATGTCAACAAATGAGTGCTGATATGATATCAGCTGATTCCCCTCACACCACTCCTCAAACACACGCCACTTAAAATCATAAAGGGAGCGTGTAGAGGAAGCTCTAGCATTCTGCATGGTAGCAACAACACGAGGGGGGTGCCCCAACGTGTTTAAATTTGCCCTCTCACGGGCCAGGCCCAGAGAGCTACCCTGTCTGGGTGCGGGTAGTATATTTCCCCATTCACTTGAGACAGGAGGTCCATGAGTAATGGGAGGGGCCATGGCTGTGCATACAGAAGAGGAACTATCTCTGCCAGCCATGAATATTTGGACCACCTGGGTGCTATCAAAATCAGAGTCATGCTCTGTTCTTTCACCCTGACCAGAGTTGGAGATATCAGGCAGAGCAGAGGAAAAGCATAGAGCAGCACATTGGGCCTCATCCCGTAGCGAGAAGAGCATAGAACAATGGGCAGTTTGGACCTCTTCTATAGCAGATCCACTACCTGAGGGTGGAGGCGACATTCTCTGTAGAGTGGGTTCCCCCTTGACAAAAGGTCTGCACCCCTGTTCAGAAGGCCTGGGACATCGGTCGCCCATAATGACAGAAAATACCGCGTGCTCCATACTAACAGCTTGTGAGCTAGAGCATGAAGCTTGGAGGAGCGCATCCCCCCTTGGCGGTTGATATGTGCCACAGCTGTGGTGTTATCGCAACGCACCAGCACGTGATGCCCCTGCAGGCAGGGCAGAAAATGTTTCAGAGCCTTCCAAACAGTGAGGAGCTCCAAGTAATTTATGTGGACTGAGTGGAGTGTGCTCGGCCATACACCGTTCATTAATCTGCCCTTCTGAGTGGCTCCCCATCCTGTTAAGGACACGTCTGTCATTTCGATTTCCGCAACATGATGGTCCCCGGGGGGGTCCCCTGAGTGTAAAATTCCGTCTTCCTCCAGTGCTGCAGTGCTGCTGTACATGAGCATGTCACTGTGACAGAGCGGCAATGATCTGAGATGAAGAGATGAAACTCACTTCATGAACACCCTCATTCTCAGAAGGCCCAGAGGCAGGACATGGACAGCCGAAAGCCACAAGACCCTGTAGTCTGAGACACGTGCGATACTGTACCCACGCTCCTTCCCTGAACTGCGAGAGGCAATTCATGAAAGAGAGAATGCGCTCTTGCGACAAGCGTAATTCATCATAATGGAATTCAGTTCCAGATGCAGAAATATCACATTCTGGGCAGGAGTGAAATTGCTCTTGTTCACATTCACTCTGAAGCCAAGCTCTGTGACGTGAGCAAGCACACGGGCAGTGTTCTGCATCACTTTCTTTCTTGAATTGGCTATATTTAGACAGTCGTTTATACATGTCAGAATTACGGTGTCCGAGAGAGCTCAACGTGCTACAAATGGAAAAGAAAAACACCTGCAAATTAAGAAAACAACTTCATAAATTTGCCAACACACGCGCTGCAAATGCTCAAAAACAACCAAATAAAGAAACGCACTGCAAATAGAAAAAGCGCATGAAAATTAAGAAAACAACTTCATCAATTTGACAACACACGCACTGCAAATGCTCACAACACCACCCAATAAAGAAATGCACTGCAAATAGAAAAAAAGCACCTGCAATTTAAGAAAACAACTTCATCAATTTAACAACACACGCGCTGCAAATGCTCACAACATAACCCAATAAAGAAACGCAGTGCAAATACTCACAACACAACCACACAAAGAAATGCGCTGCAAATACAATCCTTTATTTGGTTGTGTTGTGAGCATTTGCAGTGCGTTTCTTTATTTGTTTGCATTGTGAGAATTTGCAGCACCTGCTGTCAAACTGATGAAGATGTTTTCTTGATGTGCTGGTGCTTTTTCTATTTGCATGTGTTTTCTGAAGTTGCAGCACGTTGAGCACTCTCGGCCACCGTACAGAGTCCTGAGACCTGCTATTCTCAACGGGGCCAGACCCACCTCTGTGCATAGGCAGTTGGTGGGCTAAGAGCTAAACCAAATAGTAGGACTGTGAATTCGTAACACATGCCTTGGTAGGAGAAATGAAGGAATTTCCTGTGCAGAGGATAAATGCTTGTTTGGAAGAAAGCATCTTTCAGATCGATCGATGTGAACCAATCGCTCTGATTTATTGAATGTAATAGAGACCCGTGTGTTAACATTCTGAAACTGTATTTCCTTAAATGTTTGTTCAACACCCTGAGATCCAAGATGGGACGGAGGGAACCGTGCTTCTTTGGAATTAGGAAATAATGAGTGAAACCCCTGACTGAAGGGACCAATCAAACCGCTCCTTTCTCGAGGAGGGAGGGCATTTCGTCTTTCAGAATGTGAGCAGAGCTCTCTTCTGTATGATAAGATATAACTCCGTTGAAATGTGGGGGTTTTTACTTTTGGCAAACTCAAGTCTGTACCCCTTCGTTATTGTGTGAATCACCCATTCGGGAGCTGACACAGACAGCCAGGCTGTTACATGATTCGCTAGAGTTCCTACACAAACCGGAAAACTGCTTAGAGCTGGCAATTCGGCCTGTTCGCTCATTTGTGATGCAATGGCACCATCTAGTGGACAGACTAGAGGCGACATGCAGGGGTTTTATAGAGGTGTGCTCTCTCTGCAGAGAGATGTTCTCGCTCTGTAAAGCAGGGGTGCCCAAACTCGGTCCTGGAGGGCCAGTGTCCTGCAGAGTTTAGCTCCAACTTGCCTCAGCACACCTGCCTTTAAGTTTCTAGTATGCCTAGTAAGAGCTTGATTAGCTGGTACAGGTGTGTTTAATTGGGGTTGGAGCTAAACTCTTCAGGACACCGGCCCTCCAGGACCGAGTTTGGACACCCCTGCTGTAGAGAGATGCACTCCCCTTGAAATGAATTCATTTAATTAACTTGATTTATTGTGCTTTTTGTGTTTTGTGTCGGGGAACACAGGGGCCGAAGCCTTTATTATTTGGGTGAGGGGCACAAAGTATGTGCGGTGTGGTGACACTGCTTGTGAACTTTTCCTCACAACAGACCCCCTGAATGTGGGGGGAGAACACACAACGTCCACTGAACACCTGGGCTGGGCAGCCTTGGGAGGAAGGTGGCCGAGCCTTGCAAGAAATACCCTCCGTCTCCGTGGCAGGGGGGGTAGAGAAACGCACAGGGGGCACCTGGCGTGGAGCTGCCTTCCTGGGAAGGCACAATTTGAAAGCCTCGTCTTCCTTCTTTTTGTCGTCGCATTGTTGCTGCATCAATGCAACGGCAGGGCCAAAGAGAGCCCGGCCAGGCTCCACGGGGGCGCCCGCGATGCGCCTCTTTTTGATTGTGCTTTAAAAGGCTGCAACAGCTATAACTGCAACTGGATGCATCAAAGCAAATGTGCGAATCATTTGTCTTTCATCGTGTTGCACCTCGTCCAGTGTAGACAGTATTGCAGTATATTTATATTTGCTTTGGACGCGTTGCGAGGGTTTTACTGCACTGATAGCAGCACACATAAGTATATCACAGAGACGTCTATTTGACGTCTGCATTTACATCTGCAAGACATATTTTTTAGAGTGTTTGCTCATCTGCAATACGTCTACAGGGCATTTCCTATCAGATGTCAAATAGACGTTTAGAAGATGTCTTTAAGATGTTTATGATTTAGAATGTATGTAAAACTGACATCTTAAAGACATCTGTAAGATGTTTGTAAACAAAAGATGCTTTCCAGATTAAGCGATCTTTAACAGACATCTTGCAGACGTATGCTATCTGGGTGATGATGTATCTGTGAATGTTCAAAAATTTTTCATAATCCTGAGTTTATCCTCATTCACCTATCCTTATGGAAATATAAAGAAGCCTTACACTCCAACAACCTTTTTGAAACATGATTTTTTTTAACCACACAAACAGAACTGAAGCTCAATTTGAACAAATTGTCCATAGAATGAAGTCCCTTACAGGAGTGCAAAATGAACCTGCTCCCGCCATGATTGTAAAACAAAACGTGATTGGTTATAGTGATCACATGGTTTGCACGGCATTACCGTCTCTACACCGGACGCGACCGTTGTAAATCATTTGAACTTTGTGTCATAAATAGAACGAGGCATCAGTTTACTGTCAGGGATTCGTTGTGTCGTGTCGTGCCACATCCAGTGTAGACAGCATCACTGATTATAATGGGTTCTATAGTATTTTGTGTCGTGTCGTGCTGTTTGCATCCAGTGTAGACACAGTGTCAAACAAATCATGTAACCTTAACTATGGATATTTGAGTAACTAGGAAGTTTAGCACAAATAGTAAGATCTGACAGATGTACATCAGTAAGGTAAACAACAATCACACTTTAATTAAAGTCAACAAAAAATAATTAAGTTACCACATTTGTTAGATTTTACAGTGATATTGCCTAGCCCTAATTGTACTACTTTTGTCACAAGTTCCAGTAAACAGTCAGCTTTTTTACGTCTACAAGTGTACAATGAATTCAGCTTCAGAAAGAATCTCAACCTGGTCTCATAAAAATATGTACCTCTGGATACTTTTCTGCAACTCCATTTTTACATACCTTACTGCACGTTTCGCCGCAGTTTCAAAGAGAAATGTCCACTGAGTGGCACTAAAACACAGGTTCAATACGTGAACCCTGGCACGTTTTTATTACGTTGATATAGGTACGCATTGCTGTGTTTTTATTACTCCCCTTGAAATGAATTAATTTAATTAACTTGATTTATTGTGCTTTTTGTGTTTTGTGTCAGGGAACACAGGGGCCGAAGCCTTTATTATTTGGGTGAGGGGCACAAAGTATGTGCGGTTTGGTGACACTGCTTGTGAACTTTTCCTCACAACAGACCCCCTGAATGTGGGGGGAGAACACACAACGTCCACTGAACACCTGGGCTGGGCAGCCTTGGGAGGAAGGTGGCCGAACCTTGCAAGAAATACCCTCCGTGGCAGGGGGGGGTAGAGAAACGCACAGGGGCTCCTGGCGTGGAGCTGCCTTCCTGGGAAGGCACAATTTGAAAGCCTCGTCTTCCTTCTTTTTGTCGTCGCATTGTTGCTGCATCAATGCAACGGCAGGGCCAAAGAGAGCCCGGCCAGGCTCCACGGGGGCGCCCGCGATGCGCCTCTTTTTGATTGTGCTTTAAAAGGCTGCAACAGCTATAACTGCAACTGGATGCATCAAAGCAAATGTGCGAATCATTTGTCTTTCATCGTGTTGCACCTCGTCCAGTGTAGACAGTATTGCAGTATATTTATATTTGCTTTGGACGCGTTGCGAGGGTTTTACTGCACTGATAGCAGCACACATAAGTATATCACAGAGACGTCTATTTGACGTCTGCATTTACATCTGCAAGACATATTTTTTAGAGTGTTTGCTCATCTGCAATACGTCTACAGGGCATTTCCTATCAGATGTCAAATAGACGATATAAAACGCATTTGTTGATGCAACCGTGCCATTTGAACTTCCTTATATGCAGATATGAACTGTTTTGTCAAACCGTAGTTACACGGGATTCGATTACCAGTGCTCCTCGCCTCTCAAGTACGTCTCCGTACTCCGTGAGCTACCGAAAAAACCTACCGTATATAAAAACCCATAGATCTGAAGCTGAATATGTGTGATGCTAGCATTCAAAAGCATCAATTTTTAAATATCCCAGCATATACTTTTTTTTTTTTTGAAGTCATAACATAATATTCATCAAGTAATTGTAAAAAAAATACGCTTTATTAATCGAAACTCTGTAAATTTGTGTGAAAAGGAATAAAAGCTGTCTGAGTTTTGCTGCCTCTAGTGTTCATTTCTTTTGGAAACTGCAGTATGTACTTATTGGTATGTATTTCGCGTCTTGCGAAAACGTGCCCCCAGGTAAGTTTTTGCCATGAGACTAAGCAGAAGAATCTGCCATCGTAGGCCAAATTCTGATTTTACCTTTACTTTATTTGTATAGTGCTTTATACAACATTAGTTGGTCAAAGCAGCTTTGCAGTGTTAGACAGGAAAATATATTGTCAATAATGCAAGACAATAACAGAGTAATTTTTCCAGCTAAAGTCAGTTCATTGATGATTCAGTGATGTCATCATCCAGTTCAGCTCTCTTCCAATAGTGTCTGTGCAATCAGTCAAGCCTCCCCAACTAAGCAAGCCTAAGGCGACAGTGGCAAGGAACCAAAACTCCATCAGTGACAGAAATGGAGAAAAAACCTTGGGAGAAACCAGGCTCAGTTGGGGGACCAGTTCTTCTCTGGCCAGACGACACCAGCATGGTGTGGTTTAATTCCAGCCTGCAACACAGGAGGAGAGGACTTGTCTGGTTCCCGTGGTCATGTGTTGATGGTTGTCGAGGTGACGAGGTCTTTGCAGGGGATCTGTCTCTGGGGCGCATCTAGTTGACATGGTCTCCGCTGACATTGAGGGCTTTAGAGGTAATCTCTAGGTGCTGATCAACCATCTGATCTGGATACAGACTGGATCTACGGTTACAGGCTACGGTGACCTTAGAATAAGAATGAAAGAAACTAATATTAGCGTAGATGCCATTCTTCTTACGATGTAGTGAGAACATTGGGTGTTATGGGAAGTGTTCCGGTTGACCTCATTAATGCAGCCTAACAATCCTTTAAGGGATCGATATTATAATATCAATATAATTATAATATTATTGATATTATAATATTAATGAATTATAGAAATTATTTATCCAAACCCACTCTGCCAGACGTCTCAGCAATACCAATCTGGAGTCTAGTGAACAGCAGTTTTTAAAGTGTGTAAGCAATTAACTTATTCTGAGGGGCATTTCTAAATAAAACCACTTGTGACATTTTGAAATTAACCGCACATGGACATGTTTTGATGTTCAAAGTCCTATTATTTCGTCTAAATCAAAAAGAATAAGTAGAGCTCATTTGAGACTCAACTCAAGCTAATGAGACATATCTACCCGGATCTGTCATAACAATCACAAATACAAAATTCAGAGTGCTAGAGAAAATGAGAGTTTTTTCCCAAAGGACCTCATTCAAGTGTACAGTAGCTCAGTGCCCACTAAATAGAAGAATAAAGTGAATTAGATCAGTTTCTTATTGAATGGAAATATAAATTAAGATTATCTGTGGATAATCTTAATTTATGTGTATAATCTCATTGAAATGTATGTACTTACATTTAAATGAGTCATTTGGTACAATGCACTTATTGTGTACATGCTTGTATTTACATTTAAAAATACCTGCATGTAATTACTTCTGTAATTAATTTCTGTAATTACATTTATAATTACACTGTTGACCCATCCCTTACACCTTAACCCACCCTTAAACCTACCCAAACCACCAAATCTGTCCCCCACCTTACCCATATCCCACCTCAATAGAAGCAAAAGTGTTTTGCAATACAATGTGAACACAATAAGTACATTGTACTTATTTTTTGATGTAAGTGCATAGTAGTTAAGGCCACTTAATATAAAGTGGGACCAAAAGGACTAAAGAAATACAAGGTAGACAGTGGTTTAGTATCACCATGAATGTGTTTATTTTGTGATAATGACTGTCTGACTGGGTACAACAAGCATATATATATATATATATTTATATATGTTTAAAACTGCTCTGTTTACTAGACTCCAGATTGGTATTGCTGAGACGTCTGGCAGAACAGAGTGGGTTTGGATGAATCATTATATTATATTATATTAATTATATTATATATTATTATACAACTTTGCTGCTGAGGTCAAAATGTTCTGTAGTAAAATGTACTAATAGCTTGCACCAATGTAAACTATCTTTTTGTGTGTGTTTAAAAAAACAAAAAAACAACCTGGATTTACTAAGGACATGCTGTGAAAAATTAGAAATGGAAAAATAGTGTTATTTTGTGGCTAAACTTATTGTATATACAGTTCTTGGAGTATGCCTTTCAGATGCAAAAATGATGGGAAGAGTGTATTTAAATGAATTATGCAAAATAATTTTACAATGCACTAAGAGAAAGAGAAGTTATTTCCCCTCCTTGAACAACTTATAAAAAACATTATTTAACCCTAACACTAGACAACATATCCAATATATTGATCCATATTCCTTCTAATTTCATATGTTCATTTGTATATATACATAATTTCATATGTCATATGTATATATATAAAACACGATTAATGCAACTGTTTTAAAGGGGTCATATGATGCGATTTAAATTTTTCCTTTCTCTTTGGAGTGTTACAAGCTCTTGGTGCATAAAGAAGATCTGTAAAGTTGCAAAGACTAAAGTCTCAAATCCAAAGATATATTCTTTATAAAAGTTAAGAGTCATCCACGCCTATAAAACGGCTCGTTCTAACACGCCCCCATATGTCTACATCACTATGTGGGAAGATTTGCATAACGCCACCCAAATGTTCACGCAAAGAAAAAAGGCGTAACTTTGATTCTTGCTGTAGTATTGTTGTTGCCTTGTGTTTCGTTGTGAAAGTGAAACTACTTTGTTTGGCCTTCCAAAAGTGGACGATTTGCGCTTCGTCATGCCTAGAGCTGATCCGTGTTGGCTCTTTTGGAAGGACACGACTAGAAATCAGTGGTTCCAGAACAGCTCAACCCAAATATTAAGATGTGTGCAGCGCATTTTATGGAGGACTGTTTCCTGATCCTGGGAGAGTAGACTACAATGCCGGCTGTTCTGACTCACAGTAAAGAAACATGAAAAAATAAAGCGTAGACATGCTTGATGGTATTCAAATAAACATAGTTGTGTCTTAAAGTGAAGTGAAAAAATTTGTCAAGTTTACATTATTTACTAAACTGATTTCCACTTTAATTAAAAAATATATATATATATATAATAAACAGGATTAATGTAACCATTTCAAAGAAAAAAGGATGTTTTGTTATCGCTTTTGGAGGAAGGGTGCCGCCATCTTGCAATTCCACAGTGTGTGACGTCACGAGGTTGGTTCGCTCCATTGGCCAGTGAAGAAATATAAGCATTTCTTTATTTTTTGAACACACAAATGTGCTTGGTTTTCACCATAATTGCATGAATATCCAACACCAAACTGTTTAAATCACAAAGTTTTGATCGTGGTATCCCAAAAATGGTTGTAACATTGGCACAACATGATGTAAATAATAAACTGAAACAAGGCAAACGTTTCGGTCACATGTTGACCATTTTCAATGCCAAGCTGACAATGTTAGAACTAAGAGCCATCTTAATTTGAGGAATCACATGATAATTAAAGAGATCACATGATCAATATCACATGATAATTAAAGAGATCACATGATATATTTTTTAAATTGATCATGTGATCTCTTTAATTATCATGTGATTCCTCAAACACACAGAACACCCCCCCCCCCCC
>NW_015505668.1:320280-342579 GCF_001515645.1 Sinocyclocheilus grahami
ATCACATAATAATTAAAGAGATCACATGATATATTTTTTAAATTGATCATGTGATCTCTAATTATCATGTGATTCCTCAAACACACAGAACACCCCCCCTTTTTTTTTTTTGCACACTGTATACTGACTATTTAGACATGATAGGTAAAGCCCATTATTAAAATAAAAAGGAATATAGTGTCTGACAGATGCTAGTCTCATCCTTGGATACCCTCTGTTCCAAAATCAAGAGTTAAGAGACTACTACAGTGTGGACTATTTTTGAGGAAAAATCAATTTGAAACCAACTCAATTTTTTGCCTTTTCCACAGAGGTACTAGTAGCAAGTAATCTATTATAGAAAGCAATGTTATAACTAATTTGTGTGTTTTTTGTATTAAATAACCTGTACTTTTGATTTAATGCAATTCTGATCACATACATTTTCTGTTGTCTACTTGTTTGCTCAATAACGGCTTATGCAGACTGCTGAGCCATTGTTTGTCTGTGGGATGTTAATTAATTCATTAATTCATTTGTTCATTCTCACAGTGGTCTATTACTGTGGTCTATTATTGCCCTAAATGATATGTAAAAATGAAACATAACTTTGAACATTCAAATTACCACAGCAAGAATACTCACACATTTCAAAATACAAATCTATTTCTCTTTGCTTAATATCCAACTGTCCTTCTGTATATCAGGCAGTTTTGAATTACTTGGAGACACCAATCAGCATAACATCTCTTTTCTGCCATTTCTGGGTTCTGTCAATCTAAACAATGTTGGTGAAGTTCATATTGCAGTGAGCTGATGGTCAGGTTTAGATGAATCTCGTCAGTTAAATCCTCCTTTTTCAGCAGACTGGAGGTAAGCCATCATTGTGAAGTTTAAATGAATATGTGTTAGAAATGCTCATCTCACATTCTCGGCTAAGTTATGTCCAGAGCAAGTGATAACACGGCTGTTACTTTTTAATGTTGCTGTTTAGTGTTGTTCTGATATGGCATGACAAAATTCATAAGAAGGTGGCAGCTTCTTCCTTGGTGAACTCCATGTAATCTATATTTAACATGGTCTGCACGATTTTCACGATGAATAAATAACAGAATCAAACAATCATTGATATGAATGAAGGTGTTTATTGTACAGGTAGAACAGTAAATGTGAGTAAAAAAATCTTGTTTCTGTTGCCAGGACAATGTGGATCTGGGGGATTTGATGTTTTCTCTATGCTATCTGCCCACTGCCGGACGACTGACCATCACTATGATCAAAGCACGAAATCTGAAAGCCATGGACATCACTGGAGCTTCAGGTATGAGCAGATTCAGGTTTTATTTATATACCTGGATTTACAGTTTGAAATGACTTATTATTACCTTTCTTTTTTTTCCTCCTTAACAAAATAGCTTTAGAGGATTTGCAACTAATGGTAGGACATGTATGAGGCTAGATAAAGTTTTAAGCTGGTGTAATGTAAGCTCTTTTGTATTCATGTATTAATAAGTTGTGAGGTACAGTTACCAGAGTGACACTAAAACAGGTAGTAGTAATGGCTACTTTTTACTAAAGTACATGCCAGAGCACATACATCTTTACTTTAACTTGAGTGAAAAAGTGTGGTCAGTACTTCAACTTTTACCAGAGTCTTTTTAAACGAATATTTGTACTTCTGCTTGAGTGAAGGATGTGTGTACCTTTGCCATCTCTGGTCATTCCTTGAATTTGTGTTCAAAAGGGAACTGTGGGTAAAAGGTTATGGTCTTAAATTATTATAATGATATATTTGGCAGTAGGTAATACACAGCGTGCTGATATACAGCCATATTGCACAGCTACGAGTGTGACATTGTGTTTATACAACAGTTTGATGGCACAAGTGTGTAAATAAAAAAGACAACAACAGAGTGTCTTTAAAAAACCCTCTGCCATGGATTCAAATCTCAGTTTCTCAGTTTAACAGCTGAGTCCAAGCCTATGTTACTAATTCGAAAATGCCACTTTAGAACTAGTAATGAAGGAACGTTGAGTTGCTTCATTGAAAGCTTATTGTATTACTGTATTAAAAGCTCACTGTATTATTTAGAGTAGAGTATTATGAGAGAGAGATGGACTGAGTGTGATTACCTGCATCTGATACAGCATTCATTCTTCAGCTCAATCTCATATTCAGAATAAAACATTACTTTGAATGTCCACTGAGGAAAGCGATATCTTTGTCTTTCAATCTGTTAAGGGTGATTTCCGATGACAGCGCTGCTCAGTTCATTTGTTGGCTGCATCTTTCAAGGTGTTGTTGAAAGTAAAAATAATCCCTTCTGGTTACACTTTACTTGAAGGGGTGTGCATAAGACTAACATGACACCTTCATAATCATGACATGACACATGTCATGAATATGAAGGGGGTTGTATGCATGTTTATGACAACTGCCATTAAGTGTCATTCGCTCAGTTATCTAATTTTTTAGGCAAATATGACACTATTTGACCTAACCCTACCCCTACCCTTACCCCTAACCATAGCCCATAACAAAGACATCTCAAACAATGTCATCTTTGCATTAAAAATTACATAACTGAGCGAATGACACTTAATGACAGTTGTCATAAACATGCATACAACCCCCTTCATATTCATGACATGTGTCATGTCATGATTATGAAGGTGTCATGTCAGTCTTATGCACACCCCTTCAAGTAACTTCCTTGTTTACAACCCTTTTTCAGTCTCCTTCAATATAAAAGTCTTAACTGCTGACTCACACATAAAACAGTCTCTTGCCGCCATCTAATGGCAGAAAGATGTAACAAATCAAATTTTTATCAACACTAAATACTACTATTATTTGTATAAAATATTATTTATTGAATAATAATATTTAACAACAACATCAGCCATCATAAAAGTTTCCAGGCAAATCAGTCAAAAGTACAAAGGCATAATTTATAACGTTATGAGAGTTTGCCTTCAGCCAATACTATTTGCTCTGGAACAAAACATAGATTAATGAGACCAAAGACTGGCCATTAGATTTACCCAAAACGCATTCTATCTCATGTTTAATAGCTATTTAGACATCAGAGCCAGCAGTAAATTCCAGAAGAACTGGCTTAGGTACGTCTGCTCTCGGCTGGTTCATGAGCTCTGAACGTCCGCTGACGCCCTGTGGCTCACATCTATGAAAACGTTGAAGCAAATTTTCAAATAGGCGTTATCTTTATTTCAAAAACACATATTTGAAGTCTAAACAACTACATTCTCACACAGTACTATTTATACAGAATATTGCATGCCTGGAAAAGGCTCTCAGCCAACTTTATTGTATTTTATTTTATGTAATATTCTTAATATGATAACATTACATATTTTCACTATTCACTTGGACTCTTTTCTTAGATCCTTATGTGAAAGTTTCTCTGATGTGTGATGGACGGAGACTGAAGAAAAGAAAAACCTCCACCAAGAGGAACACATTAAACCCTGTGTACAATGAGGCCATAGTGTTTGATGTCCCTCCAGAGAACATTGACCAAATCAGCCTTCTCATAGCTGTTATGGACTATGATCGGTGAGAATCTCATAATTGTATGTTGTGTCCTTTCTGCCCATTACAGACGCATTGTATAAGGGTATCAATTGAAATAAAAGATGATTGCTTTGTTGCTATTTCTTCTTATTTTTTCTTTCTTTCTGATTTTTATGCAATGTTCCAGTTTAAAAACAAGTTAAGCTCTGTGCACAGCATCTGTAAAATGCTGTTGATTACCAGAAATGAATTTTGACTCATCCTTCATAGATTACATTTACAGAAGGCACTTACAATGGAACTCTATGGGACATGGCATTCTATAGTTTTATTTTTTTCACCTTCAAAAAATATGCTAAAGATTATTCCACTTTTATGTGTCAAATGTGATTTGTAACTTTGAGGAATATAATTTAAAGGCAGATCTTTGCTTGAGAATTAGAATAGTCTCTGTGTTCTCATTCACTTTTTATTTATTTATTTATTGGTAAGTTTAGCATTGTTTGGGTTGTTTAATACTGAGATGTTATTCATGGAAATAACTTTACATGGACAAGGTTAGTCAGCAAAGCCAACACCTAGAAAAATGAAGGATGTACCTTATGCTTGTGAACTTTAAGGCTTTATTTCATTGTATGTCTGTTATTGTGAACATTTTTGCTTGTTAACTGAGAGATGAGTTAAAATAGTTTTCTGTAGTAACAGACTTCGACAAATTCCCTTGATCTTTACACTTTACTTGGTAGTTGGAGCTACTTGGAAATATTGCAATTTTGATTTGTCAAAATTAAAACATTTTATAAATTAAACAAATAATGATTAATCTGGTGACTTTTTTGAGTTCTTCTTAAAATAATCTAAAATATTTAAAAATCAAAAAACACACAACGTATACACACATTTCTGATTTGCACTTGATGAAGATGTACAGTATGTGAGCCTTATAGAAAGGGCAGTGGAGATATATAATACACACAGCATTTTTACAGCAATGGTTCTGCAAAAAGTAGTCTTATGAAGTAAACAGTATTTTGCTCTCTCTTTTCACAGTGTAGGTCACAATGAGGTCATTGGTGTGTGCCGAGTAGGTAATGATGCTGAGGGTTTGGGCAGAGAACATTGGAATGAAATGTTGACATACCCACGCAAACCCATCGCACACTGGCACCCTCTCATCGAGGTAAGAATGCATGTACTTTCTCTTTCAAAAGTTAATTCAGGTCAGATTTACAGTGGGGGAAATATTTATTTGATCCCTTGCTGATTTTGTACATTTGCCCCCTTACAAAGAAATGAAGGGTCTGTCATTTTCATGGTAGGTTTATTTTAACGTATAGAGACAGAATACCAACCCAAAAATCCAGAAAAACAACAACACATTATATAAAGGTTAGAAATTGATTTGCATTTCAGTGAGTGAAAAAAGTATTTGATCCCCAAGCAAAATATGACTTAGTACTTGGTGCAGAAACCCTTGTTGGCAAGCACAGAGGTAAGACGTTTTTTTGTAGTTGGTCACCAGGTTTGCACACATCTCAGGAGGGATTTTGATCCACTCCTCTTTACAGATCCTCTCTAAATCCTTAAGGTTTCTTGGCTGTCATTTGGCAACTCTAAGTTTCAGCTCCCTCCACAGATGTTCTATAGGATTGAGGTCTGGAGACTGGCTAGGCCACTCCATGACCTTAATGTGCTTCTTCTTGAGCCACTCCTTTGTTGCCTTGGCGGTATGTTTCGGGTCATTGTCATGCTGGAAGACCCATCCATGACCCATCTTCAGTGTTCTGGCTGAGGTTCTCGTCCAGGATTTTACAGTACATGGCCCCGTCCATTTGCTCCTCAATTCGGTGAAGTCATCCTGTACCCTTAGCAGAAAAACAGCCCCAAAGCATAATGTTTCCACCTCCGTGCTTGACTGAAGGGATGGTGTTTTTGGGGTAATTTCTCTCCCTCCAAACACGGCAAGTCGAGTTAATGCCAAAGAGCTCAATTTTGGTCTCATCTGACCTCAGTACTTTCTCCCAAGCCTTCTCTGAATCATTTAGATGTTCTTTGGCAAACTTTAAATGGGCCTGTACATGTGCCTTCTTGAGCAGGGGGACCTTGCGGGCACTGCAGGTTTTCAGTCCATTGCGGGTTGGACTAGTTGCATAGTGTGTCACCAATGTTTTGCTTGGAGACTGTGATCCCAACTGCCTTAAGATCATTAACAAGCTCCTCCCGTGTAGTTCAGGGCTGATCCCTCACCTTTCTCATGATCATCCTTACCCCATGAGGCAAGATCTTGCACGGAGCTCCAGACAATGGCCGATTGATGGTTGTTTTGTATTTCTTCCATTTCCGAATAATCGCACCAACAGTTGGCTCCTTCTCACCAAGCTTCTTGCTGATGGTCTTGTAGCCCATTCAAGCCAGTGTTAATTTTGACAGGCATTTTTGATCAGCGCGATTCCGCCTATCCCTCCATCACTAACTTTAAGTTAATCGGCAACGAATTGTGACTCCCGGGGAAAACGGGACATCTAATCACCTTATCCCTACCCCTTCGGGTGCTGAGGCCATTGTTTCAGATCGCTAGTTCGCATTTGATAGCCTACTTCCCTAGGCATTTGATAGCCTACTTTCACTGACTATATTCTTGTTTGCAATATTATAGGATGTTTACACAAAGGTTTTGTCAGACTGTCATTTCAACAATTACGTCAGCTTATCACTAAACCTTTGTACATGCTAATTGAACCTCTTGGATGAATGTGGAATTTGAAGTTTTGCTAACATACTACTTTTAATAACACTGCTCCGCTAACAGCTGGCCTTGTCAACGAAAACAAAATCAATTTTGAGTTGAGACTTTGATACTTTTATCATCAATCACAACATAATTCACAAACTCAGGTAAACTGCAGACAATAACTACTTGCCTGTTGGTTTTATAAACGCTTAGAGAATAAACTGTTCAGGGGGTGAAATGTGCACACAGAGCTGTGAGCCATTATTTGAACAAAGGAATTAAATCTTCCAGAGAGCAGAAGAGTACTGATGACCTTTATGCGGCCATTATTACTGCAGGGGGAATCTATCTCTCAGTATAAAGTGTAACAACTTATAACAATGAAAAAAAAGTATGAAAAAATAATCCCAAACTTACTTATTAAAAGTGAGCATGGCAAGACTGTTTTAGAGTTGTTTCAACCATCCTCACATTTGCAATTATCTAAAGCTGTGTGTAATCACTGTGCATCTGCTTCTCGTTTTTTTTTATTGTTGTCTTTTCGGTGACTCTGCTTGTTAACAGCAGGTATCCTCACTAATGGTCAATCAGCACTTGTAGAGTTAACCTTCTTTATTAATTATGACAACACTTCTTCAGAATTACTTTTATTCTGGCAACATATAAACCCTGAACATTGTTGATTTTGGGAAGGAAAATTAGAAACAGAATTTGTTTATTTGTAAGTAAGTTTGGAATTTGACTACACAAAGAAAAAAAAAAGTTTAGAAATATTTAGAAACAAATACAATAGAGATGTAACACACAGACACATGAAATGGCTCGGTTGCTCTGATGGTTTGAAGCAAATCTGATCTATTGTTAAGGAACATTTACCTGGACAATTGAGCCAAGGTCATAGTAGTGCTCCTGCAGGGGAAAAAAAGCCATACTCACATTATCAAAGATACTCTTCTTCTGCTATTATAATTTTTTTATTTTGAGAAGGAATTCAGATTCACATGGGGAAACAAGAATCAAGCACAATTAAGCATAACTGACCTTAAAAAAGGTCCGAATTTCTCTGAAAACTAACTAAGGACTCAATTTAAAGCAAACGGCCACTGTATATACAGTGGGTACGGAAAGTATTCAGACCCCCTTAAATTTTTCACTCTTTGTTATATTGCAGCCATTTGCTAAAATCATTTAAGTTAATTTTTTTTCCTCATTAATGTACACACAGCACCCCATATTGACAGAAAAACACAGAATTGTTGACATTTATGCAGATTTATTAAAAAAGAAAAACTGAAATAACACATGGTCCTAAGTATTCAGACAATTCTGTGTTTTTCTGTCAATATGGGGTGCTGTGTGTACATTAATGAGGAAAAAAAATTAACTTAAATGATTTTAGCAAATGGCTGCAATATAACAAAGAGTGAAAAATTTAAGGGGGTCTGAATACTTTCCGTACCCACTGTATATAATTTTCTTTCACAGCAGATGGTTTTGAAGGCTGAGGTGAAGAGTACTGTGAGATCCTGTTTTTGTATTATTACTATTAAAGGCCAACTTATTCTTAACACTATCCTCCCACCTTAAAAAAAACAACCACTTTATATCTCACATATTTCAGCACAAAATAATAAATAAATAAAAAAGGCCTGTTTTAGGACCATTAATTTAAATCTCTAATAGCTTGTTTGAAATCACATGATTCTGATGACGCGATAAATTCAGATGGAGGGCAGGAAGTGAAAAGCTGAATAGATGAGATGGAGTAAAGTCCGTACTGTACTGGTAGACCAAGGCCTTAGCCAGCTATGAGGTCACCAAAGGTCCAGACCTCAGATTTGTTTCCTCGTCACCGCAGGTCACAATAAAGCACAATTTATATAGTGCTTTATTGTGTATTTTTGTACACCCAAAGTGCTTTACAATCATGTGGGGGCATCTCTCCTCAACCACCACCAGTGTGCAGCATCCACTTGGATGATGCGACGGCAGCCACAGGACAACGGCGAAACAATAATAACAAAGCCATTTTCATTATATATTAACGTTAGGCATATGATTAATAATGAATGGGCACATACTGTGAATTTATTAAACAATTACATAGCTTTCCTGGTAGCCCTCAATAAAGTAACTTAATACAATTATTAATAAAACATATCAGTCTACCATGTGTTTACTTTGTTCACTGACAAAGATGAAAATTAAAATAATATCAATCAAAGCAGAGAGCTGGTATTGACAAATAATATACTGCCTACTGACATAGTTTTCAATTGTTATCCAAATGTTTGGCCTTCAATTATTTCCTCTTAAAATGTATTAGGGCTGACAAAATGACTGAAAAACTAAATACAATTTTTTTTTCCTTAAATATTATTAATAGTATTTGGGTTATATTCAAATTTAAAAGACATAATTTCAGTTTAGGGGGGAAAGCTTTTGTGTCCTGTGGCTACAGGAGGGTGCAGTGAATTTGAATACAGTTTTTGCATCTCAATGTGGATTTTTATTTTAAATTAGATACATTTTCAGAATTCTTATTGTAATTTGACAGCAGTTTGGTGATTTATTTTAAATTTTTTTAGGAGGGTGGGGGTGGGGGATTTGGGACCTCGGTCATTTTAAAACCCTGACTACGGCCCTGTTTTAGATGCTATTATAAGAGAAAGGTATAAACAGAAAAGCACAAAATTATGTTGGACGTGATCCTTATGTTATGAAGAGGAGCAATGTTTAAACTAAACTGAAATACTTGCCTGCCATCGAGGCAGTGGATATAGGCTAAGCAATTGCTTACCTGAACTAACCCTGATTGCAAACAAGCTATTTCGAAAGTGAACCCCACATTTATATGAGGGATGCGGGATATTTGTCACTCCTGAAACTTTGCTGCATGTACAGGGTATTTGGCCTTTGGTCCAGTTAGAAGAATAGTGCTTCCATATAATCACTAAAAATCTGTCACTCACTTCAATTTATCGCAATCTCACAATGTTCTGTTATAATCAATGAAGCTCTCTAAACTGCACATATAATATCTTATTTACATCATGTCTACGTGTGGCGTTTAGCATTGAGTGAATTCTGACTGTCTCATGCTGTGAGAGTTGGCAGCCCTCAGTGTTGGGAAGGTTACTTTGGAAATGTAATAGGTTACAGATTACAAGTTACCCTATTTAAAATGTAATAGTAGTGTAACTTTTTCAATTACTTTATTAAAGTAATGTAACTGATTACCTTTTGATTACTTTTCTAAATTTCTAATGAATGTTTATTTGCAACTGTTAATCATTTTCAAATATTTACACCATGCAGGGTTAACCTTACAGTAGTGCTCAACACTGCCAGACTTTCAAAATCCTTCATCATTTGAATTAAGATGATCAAATTGGAACACATCCACCACAAAATCAGACTTTAGTACCCCCTTTTACCGCCTCCTATTCTGTGTACTAAACTCCTGAAACATTGGTGTCTTTTTGAAACATTGGTGTCTCTTTGTATGACGATAGCTTTCTCAAAATAAGTAAAATGCTCATGAAGTGACTCAGAGCAGTTCTAGAGATTATGCTTATGTGTTCATGTACTCATATATTGAGGCGGCAGAGGCTGAAAACACAGCGAGCTTCAGTAAGCCTATGTGTAGTAAGTGAGCCACTGGACTTGTCTGTGCCATTAATTTCCACGAGGGGCGGACTGGGAAATACATTTCAGGCTGGGAAATCTCACACTCACAACAAATTCTGAAACATGGACAACCCTATTTTTTGTATGGACCTCACATAAAAAAGGATTCAATTCTTAGGTTGGGGACATGCAAAATAATTAAAAGTTCTCTCCTGAACTGAACCTTCACTTCCATTTTTCTTTTCACTCTCTTTATTTTGCCCTGATATCTATCACTTTAATACTGAAGATTTAACAAAACTATACTTTCTAAATTGCCTATATGTCAAAATTAGTACATCACTACAATATATTTAAAGAAAAATCCAGAACATGAACATGAGTCATGTTTTTTCCTTACAAAAATTAACCATACTTTTATTATAGTAAAAGTACAGTAACCATGTTTTTTTGTTTTTTTGCAAATGGATTATCATTTGTACTTATTTTTACTACACATTCCATGGTTAAACTATGGTTAGTGTAGCAAAAACCATGGTTAATTTGAGGTTACCATGGTTTAGCAATAGTAACCATTGTCTTTGGATTTATAATGCAATCATCGTTAATTTTCATAAGGGTTGTGTTGTTGTCTGCCCTAGCTCCCCCTAAAATGATCAAATATGATTATTTGTCTGCTAAATTACTACTGTAACATTATAATAGATAATAATGATGTCCTTTATACAGTATTTTGAGTGATGACTGATGAGCAATGGGCTGCTGCTGCTTAACTAAGTAAACAAAGACAAAACAACAATAGCATATTTACAGATGCAACTGACCTGCACTTGAAACCCTGAAAAGTAGTTTTGCTTCTCTGCGCCACCTGTGCGCTTCCACAGCTCACTCCATTCTCTCTCTCTCGCATTGATTACTCTGATCCAAACCGTTTGGCGGAGAGCACGCGAGCCGAAGCATTGCCAGTCACGACTAACCGATTCATAATTTATTAGAGATTTAATTATTGAATGGCGAATTCGGAAATAATCACTTTAGTACATTCGGCAGTGTAACGAATCAGCTCATGAGAAATATGAATAATTAATCATAACTAGTTATGATTAATTATGAATATTTTAGATCCGCTGTAGATATTTAGCTGACCTCTCAGGGTCAACTGTCTTGTCAATTCTAAGAACGTTAATTTCCTGGTTAAAAAATGGGTTTACTGTAAGTTAAAACTGGTTTAAACAAATATGTAGTTATGTCTGCCTCACACATGAATACTAAAGTACAGTATTACACGTTTAATTTCACTCAGCGAGTGAAACACAGTAATGACCACCAGGTTGTTAGGCTTGTATATATGCAGTCAAAGTGTAGATGAATTGCTTCAATCTAATTATAAACTATAAAGCCTTTATGCTGTAGAAAGAGGAAAAAAAAGAAAAGTCCTTCCCTTGTGGATTTTCCCTATGGGCAAGGAAGCGATTTTCTTCACCTAAATTCCAGGAGGTCGTAAATGTATCGGGTGTCAGGGTTACCATGGAACCAGGGGCCTGTTCGGTTTCCTGGGGTGTTACAGAGTATTTGTTAAATCTAGCTAACAAAATATATATTGTGTGTTTGAGTGGTCCAGACGCTACAGCAGGCAATTATACAATAATAATATTAAAATAGAGGTCCAAATCGGCTGCCAGGCCACCGGGAATTGTCCGGGTTCTCCCAATGGCCAGTCCACGCCTGATTTCCACAGACATAAATTGTCTTTTCGCGGCTTAATATTCACAGACACTAGTCCATATCGTGTTTTGATTCAAGTGCACTGACCTACTTTTGATTTATTCGTCCAAAATGTGGCATATTCCGTCCGCGTTAGGCTATAGGAATTCCGTTTTTATGACTGGATTCTATGAACCAGTCTATGTTTTCCGCATCGCGGAAATTATAGGCCCGTATGTCTCAGAGTAGTCAGTGCAATTTGGGAAAGAAATCAATTAAATCTGTATGTGGATGTGTGTAAATATTCAAATGTAATCCCCTTTGTAATCGTTAACATTTTCATAAGTACCTGTAATTTAATTACACATTTTTTCTTAGTAACTGTAACTGATTACAGTAACAATTATTTTGTAATTAAATTATGTAACGCCATTACATGTTACTCCCAAACACTGGCAGCCCTTATCTATTTATCTATTAATATTATTATTGTGATATTGTATTATGATTATTATTATTAATAATACTATATTAATATATTATTAATATCTTAATGTATTATTAAATATTATATTAACCATTTGCACACATGAGCATTATCCATCTCGCTAGCGATTCCTATATAGAAAAATCACTTCCTGCCCTCCAGCTGTATTTCGCCACAGCAATGACGTCATGTGCAAACAACCTACTGTTTTAATTGTGCTTAATTCAAATCTCAAATGCGTATTTCATTATTAATATTATTAATAACATTTTAATAAATGAAATGGTAACATGATGTCTAAATACTTGTATATTTATTGTTTTAACATTTTTATTACTTAATTTTTTTTTAAGTGCTTGACCTGTGAACCTTGAACTGAATGTACATGTTCAATGCAGTAATGTCAAAGCAATGCAAGCATGGCTAATGAAGTTTTGAGTGAACTAAGATGACTAGTGATTTGTTCTCCTGCACTCTTTGCAGTATCACAGTACTGGAGGGGAAAGCCAGGGAGGTTCCTGTAATTCCCTGAAGGCCCCTCCATCGCCATAGCCTGAGGTCCAAGTTCTCATCTTTAGACCAACAACAGACGAGAATTCATGCACAAGATGTTCTGTCCTGGGATCCAGAGGCCCAAAATCAGAGAGCTCCAGTTGGCTGTTCCTGACAACAAAGGGGATAGTGTGCCATTTTTTTCTACCTGTTCACTTGGAAGCCCTTCCACTGCATGGGAATACTTGATTGTTTCAGCTGCATGTTGAGTGGTCACATACTGTATGGTTATTTTGTGCTACTCGTGGTGATTTGGAAAATAAAATTTAGTGGGGAAAAAGTGGAAATTAGTATTTTTATGTTGTTCTCAAAGTTTTGATTCCAAGTAAATGTTTTCTAAATCAGTCTCAGTGTGTGTTTTTACATGGAGTGTCAGTGTGTCACTCAATGCTCTTGAGGATAGAATGTCAATTTTCCTTTTTTTTATTTATTTATACCCTCTCACAGCGCATGAGTCTATTTTGGTGTGGTAAAGTTCATGTCTGTTTCTTGTTTGAAATGCTCTGTGGATTTTGTCATAAAGCATCATGGTGGTGAATTGTTTACAGACTTTGCAAGTAAAATGTTATTTCTCATGTTATTAAACATCTATTTCTTACTAAACCAATCTGGTTTAAATGAAGTGTTTCTAAATTATTTATATCAATGTGCAGTATAGGGGTGTAATGGTTAAATTTTCTCATCTTTAGATTTAGTTTTAAGCATCTTGAAGAAGATGTCACAGTTCTATAAGTTTAGGCATTTTAGATCTTTCTTTTTATGTAATTCCTGGCTGACAATGCAAATTATATAAATTACCATTTTAAAAATGTTTTAGTGAAACATCTACTGTATGTGCCTATAAGAGTTTGCTCAGTACTTTATATCATTTATATGAGTTTATTTTATTTATTTTGCACAATTAGCAAATAATTGTATCTTCATTTTTTAAGATTAAACCAAATGACAGAACAGAACTGACAATTAATTTCAAATTACAAAAGACTTTACATTGAACCACAGTTGTAAAAAACCACAGCTGTTTTCCCTGTAATGACTATTGAGACTAGTTAATTTTCCCATTCTGAGTTTGACAGAAATTATTTTGCTCTCATGCAGCTCTAAACAAGTGTGCTCATTATAAGCAATGCAACAGATGTGTTGAAAGTGCTGTGTTAAGTGACACAGGGATGTTGCAACTCATGTCAGATGGCTCCGATTCATGGAGATTGATTTAAGCATTCATTGATCTGTTTGCTTTGTCACCAATCAAACTCCATTTGTTCCTGTCAGAGTCCTGAGGACTTGCTTTCGTCAGATACATCTGTTTCCTTCAGACATAGAATATCTTAGGAGAATCTCTAGCACAAAAAACAGGATATAACAAAAACCTATGCATCAGCACCTATAACTTATGCTGAATTGTATTCAAAATTGGAGGTTATTCCTACTTCATATCTCTGGGATATCAATAATTTATTTATCAAAAAAGGCAGTGTTAGTTTTTGTTCCCTTTCAAGTCTGTCTCTAGACATTGCAAAGCATACTAGGTGAAATCCCTTTCTCCGAACTTTCCTGAAGCCTCATTGAATTGCACTATTGTTCTGCAATAGCCAATGGCATTTGAGCGCTTGTCTGATTGGCAGACTTAGCTGCTATAAATGCAGCGCCATGTGCCATATTACCTCAGAATCTTTCTCCTTCACATAGCTATGAAGCCTCCTAACGCTCGCCATTGAAGGCACGCTTTTCAGTGGATGGTGCCTTTGATTGCCGTTCCCTGTAGTGTTCCGGTGAGTATGACATTTTATATTATGACCGATAAGTGGTCGACTCACTGCTTTTCCTCTCCCAACTGTGTGCAGAACACAGCAAGGCCTCAAATCACTCACTTATTCACGCAAGAGCAGCAGCTCCTTGCCTCAGAGCAACGGTCAGCCTTGTACACTGAAAAAAATGATTCATTGAATTTACTCACTTTTTTTAAGGTAAGTGTTTGCAATCAATTGATTTGATCTAAATTTAAACAAACCAATTTAGTTGAACTTAACCAATTTTATTTAGCTACCCTAGTATAAAAAAGTAGTAATTTCAGCCCTATTTAATTGTTACTTCCTCTTAAATTATTTATTTATTACTGATAAAAAAAAATGATTCATTGAATTTACTAAAAATGTTTACGTTTTATTTTAGCTACATTTAAATAAACATTTCGTTGACTAACTTTCAACATTTTAAAATAAATAGTTTGTAACCACTTACCTTAAAAAAAAAAAATTCTGAAGGAGAGATCCTTAAATGGCTTTGCAAATACAGACAGTAGTAAGTTTAATATTTTCAACTTATCTTTAACCCTCTGGGGTCCGAGGGTGTTTTGGGCCTGGAAAAGTTTTGACATGCCCTGACATTTGTGCTTTTTTTTTGTTGCTTACAAACTTTTGAATGTCTAAAGTTTAATAACACCGTAATCAGCACAAACTGGGCTACAATAATATGTGAGCAGCATGCATGTACGTGATTGTGTTTTTGAGAAAACAACGTTTATGCGTGCTTAGTGAAAAACTAAAATTTTAAAGTCACTTAAATAAGGCAATAAAACACATACAGAACATTTGATCACAAGACTATTGGGAACTGATCTTGAAGTCTAGAGGTTTTGCTTCAAAATTATGTGAAAATCATCTTACTCATTCACAGAAAACAATATATTGATTTAAATTTTCTAAGACACTTTTTGTGTAGAAAAGGTATATGCGAGTAGGCGTGAATGATCATGAATAATGATATGATTCATACCTGAGAAGACAAAGGCCTGCATAATGAGCTGTCAGGTGAGTGATTGAGTAAGGTGTGTGACTGAGAAGGAATTGCTACAACATAGCTGATAAATAAATTGCATCACTGATAAGAAAGGACGCGCGTATATATCTCTCGATGCATCACTTATTTACAGTTTACATGATACGTTTACACATCAGACGATCGTGAACGCCAATGACCGAGCATAAAACATTCAACATGTTAACATTATAACTCACATTACTTTTATATCGTTGCTGTCTATTTTATAGAACATACAAAAAAGTTCCTGGCGTTGTGAGACATATATGCAGTGAATTAATCTTCATAATGTTTCACTTGATTGTACATTTAGTCAGGAATCATGGTTTGGAAAAAGTAACTAGTAAAATATGTACAAGTTATGTCACAGTAACACAATAGCAACTAATGCAAGTAGGCAAATAAAAAAAAATACTTACTATATCCTCCACTGAATATCACGCGGGCGCGTTCTTCTGAAGGAAATCCAAAGTGTATTTCTCTCAGCGCGTCTTCTTCCCGAAGCGAAGTAGCCGAGATGAACTTTGAGGAAACGTAGCTGCTGTGTTTGCTGTGATGTGGGCGTTTACATGCGCGTGTTTCACGTGGACGATTGTAATAACAAAAGCGCGATCGGCGCGTGGGCGTGGTCACATTAGCGATAATGAGGGCGACGGCCAAGACTTAACATCGCGTTGGTTTCATACTGATTACTTTGTCACATAATATTTGTTTTCGTCATGACTTACTTCGTTTAAAAGTAGACATGTTAAGCTGTCTATAGATATGTCTCTCATGTGTGTGTGTCAAATATTTGCCTTCTGATACGCGTCCTTCAGGTCGATCGCTGCAAACCAATCTTGGGGACGGATGCACTCGAAGATGTGTTCCTGTGTCAACATCTTGAACGGTAACCGGTGAAGGGCCCGGTTCAAGACACGCAGGTCCAAGATCGGTCGTAACCCACCGCCTTTCTTGGGTACAACGAAGTAGGGGCTGTAAAACCCCATCTCCATATCGGCTGGAGGGACTGGCTTTATCGCATCCTTCGCCAGTAGGACTGCGATCTCTGCACGCAAGACAGGAGCATCAGCCGCCTTTACTGATGTGAAGCGGATGGCGCTGAACTTGGGTGTACGCCAGACGAACTGAATCGCATAGCCGAGTCTGATGGTCCGCAGGAATCAGCGAGATGGTATGGGTAGCCAGGTACCCAGACACCACACAAGCTGGACCAGCGGGACCACTGACGTACCTGCGGTGGGGCAGCGAGGTGGAACGCAGGGACCTGAAGAGGGGTCTGAGTGTGCAGTGCAACACTTACCTGGTTCCACAGTTTGGCAGAGGGTACGTGAGTAGGGCCTTTGACAATGCTCTCGAACCACCCGCTGCTACCTGCTGGCGAGAGAAGAGGAGGAGTGTGGACCGGTGTTGGTCCGTCTGCGACTCTCCATGCCCTCTTGGGACCCAGAGATAGAGAAAACCGCTCTCCTGTCGAGATTTTTGGAAACCAGATTCTCCACCCGGCCGTCCTCCGGGGAAGGGAATGGTGCATCCCTCTCTCTCTGGGTCGCCGTCCCGAGGCCTCTTGCTCTTCCGCTCACCGCCAGGTTGACGGGGGGCCTGGACGGGCGGGGCGGACGCAGGGGGCCGCCCTCGGCGATGAGCAGGCTGGGGTGCTGCGGCCGGCGGACGGGTGGAGGCAGCAGCTGCCCACCGGGGCAGAACATCAGACCACCCCGAAGAACCAATCGTCCAACCTTGAGGGCTCAGGACACGGTGGAGGTCTCCACTCGAGCCCTACCCTCACGGCGGCCCGGAAAAGCATAGCCGTTATTTCCGGATCCGATTCAGGCATTGCTACAGTCCCGGAGGACAGCAGCACAGCCGAATATTCCTCTCCAGAAAGCTCCAGCTCACCCTCCAATGCAGCGATTGACATCCGGTCGTCGGGAGGAGCGCCAACGGATACTGCTGGTACGCTCCTTGTAGAGGGCCCAACACGTTCTATTGGCAGCTCAACTGGTTGCGGAGTGCAAGAGGAGTGATGGTCCTCCGAGGGTTGGTTCCCTGGAGGGTTTGCCATCACTGTTGCCCGTGCTACTGCCTGAAGTGGCCCCTGCCTGACTGCCGCATGACGAGAACTAGATTGAGGCAGAGGCAACGGAGCTCCACCCCTTTGAGGAAACAGAGCTTGGCCCGCGACTCCGAGATGATCATCTTCCCGCAATGAGAACATGACTCATCCACAAACGCCACCTCAGCGTGCTAAATGCCCAGGCACGCGAGGCAGCGATCGTGACCATCACCCAGTGCCAGGTAACGACCACATCCAGAAACGCCCGGGTGATACGTTGTCTATAACAAGACCCACATCGTCTTTACAAAGACGTAACGTCGAGTTTGCCACGCAACCTCAACTTTAAAAAGACGCACCCGTGAATGCTCTTTTAGGGAAAAAGCTCTTCTAGCGTGCTGAAGCACACAGGGGATATGGCCACCTGCAACACAAACGGGGAAATGCAGCCTGATGTGTGCAACCCACTCGACACGGAAAACCATCACCGCTGCAGCGCCGTACCGCCAACACGAAGAGCTCTCCAAGAGCGTGCTGAACTCGTTCAGTCTTCTTCTCTCAGTAGAGTAGTCAGGAGCAGAACGATCGCTCGGCTCCGAAGGGAAAAGCTGAATATGCACTGCACCTGCTGCCTACTTATACTCACGCTGTGATCAGCGGCAGCTGGATGCAATAATCGCATGCAAATGTGCATTGGCTCATTTAGTTTACACTCGAAGTAGATTGGTCTCTCTAAGCGAGATCCCAATTCGTCGGTCTATTGGACAATTGGACCCCATAAAACTATATTTTTTTTTTTTTACTATTTAATAAAACTATGTATATATATATATATATATATATATATTTATTTGGCACACTGCAAGAGGATAATCTCCAAATTTGGAGTCTCTTACTCAAACCCTCTTTTGAAATTTGTTGTCTAGAAACATGATTGTAGTTTTGATCCCCTGGTCTGTGCTGAGCAAATGCATGCCTTATTTTAAATTTGTAATTCTATGAACCTCATTATATTTTGATGTGCACATACTACATTGAATTGACTATTAATTTTTACCAAATTTAGGTAAAGCCATGCATCTCGCCTGTTTGAAAAAGAGTCCTGATGCGCTTTGGGGCTCCAGTTGGTCTCTGCTGAAGTTAGTTGATGAGAAAGAACCAGTTTGATTCAGAGGATCTTGATGAATGGAAGGACTTGGCAGGAGCCTGGCACAAGCTTAGGGGGGATTTTAAGACTCTAAGCTCAGCATCTTCTCCTGGAATTACTGAATCTAATAGAACCCCCCTGATCTGGTGATCAGTTATTTATAAAGGGTGACGATGCCACACCCTCAGGATTTGAGTGAGCCAATGAGAAAGTGTACCTTCTGAGGGAAAGTTTACGACCCTTTGTCCTCAGGCATATGCTTTGCATATGGTCTTTGATTGGATGTTGATGGAGAAACTATTAAAGATTCTGGTAACACTAATCCCTTCCATAGGTATCAACATATAATATAAATGAACATTTAGACCATTACAAATGCAGCCGAAAGATACCAAACATGGCATACCTTTGACCTCTGTTACCAATAGTATGCAATTCTAAAATGTTAATTTAAAAGAGTTTGTATCAATACATAAGCAAAACACTTTAAGAGGAAAAATAATGAGATGGGGAAAATTGGGTACATGTCCCTACATTTCTCAAGTGGTTATATCTAGAGGGAGATATAATTAGGATGGACTGTAGAGTACATGGGTACATTTGTCTGTTTCAAAGTGAATTTAGAGTGAAAACTCTACATTCTTTTGAGTTGTAAAACAATCTTATCTTGATGTGTGTCTTTGTAACCAAGGTAACCAGAGGCCTGGTTCTGCCCTTTTAAGGTGTTAGTTGCATTTCGGGGGAAGAGTCCATAGACCCTCATAGTTGGACCTTTGGTTAGGTGAAGGTGGCGTTAGAGATTATTTGTTAAATATAACAAATAGTTGTGTGTCTGATTGGTCCAAATGCTACAGCCATCAGTGTTTTTTTTATATACCAAACCATTATTGTATAATGCATCAACATGCCTTCCAGTTTGGAGAAAAATAACAGTTTATTATTTTTTTTTTCCTCAACATTCCAAAAAAATCCCCTTCTACCCACTGACACTAACAAAGACATGAGTTCCTCCATGCTGTGCCAATTACATGCCATGAAATGCAGTATTTTGTGACAATGCAGTTACACTTTTAGGCACGTTATACACAGAAATCCACATACATTTTGACAGATATCTATAGTTAGCACTTAATTTCATGCACACAATTGTAAATCAAAGCTGATTTTTGTCCTAGCAAACCAGTATCCTACAACGTTTCTCAACCCTTCTCAACGTTACTCCTAATGGTACACATTTTGGGTGTCTGCCTAACAAGCCTAATGTACTGTGATGCAGTGGCACCTGCAGGTGTACTGTACACACTGTGCGTACCATGAGGGCTCAGAATGACCTGAGAATTGCCCCGCAAACATTTAAGCAGTTATTAGGCCTGTGTGTCCCATATTTCTGTCGACTGAATAACCAGCCATGCCATTAATTATGAATTATCAGTCTTTTGCATGCCAAAGTCAATTTCTGCATATACAGTGGGTACGGAAAGTATTCAGACCCCCTTACATTTTTTCACTCTTTGTTAAATTGCAGCCATTTGCTAAAATCATTTAAGTTAATTTTTTTTCCTCATTAATGTACACACAGCACCCCATATTGTATGCCAAATAGAAGCAAAAAAAAGTGTTATACGCAATTTCATGAGATTGTGTTAACAATTAATTTGTAGGCTATTTTACAAATGGGAATACAACTAATTCATGACAATGTTTTAAATTCAAGCTACCCATAAAATGTATAGTGAAAAGTACTTTAAAAGCGTCTGGAATGCAATAAAGTAATTTTTTAAAGCTGTTTTTAAAGAATTTGCTGCATGGATTTTTTTCTTTTTTGGGAAAAAAAATAGGCTATTAAATCATTCACATATCAGACAAAATTGTGTTGCAGCAAATCCTTTACATTTTAAGTTATTCAGAACAGAGCAACATAAAAATCAGAAAATATAAGAAGCTATACAATTATAGGACAAAGTTTTACACATATGCCATTATAATTTGTGCTTTTTTTTATTGTACAGAATTATAAAATAAAATGCATTTTTATATTTTAGACATCCATCAATTATGGTGATGGAAAAAAAATGACTCACCAGCTCCTCATTGGACGTGCCTTTAGAGAGAAATGCATCTTTAGGGATTACATAATGAAAGGGTTTCTATTTTCGATTTGAATTATTTCGTTTTAAAAATTATTTCGCTCCTGCTCAAGACCGAGACCACAGAAAGCACTTGTTTTCTTTATTTTATAAAAAACTGACCTTTTGTTGATATTGTGAGTGCACACAAATAAAAGTAGACCCTTTACAGTTTAGAATGATGTATTACTCTTACCTTTATGAGCAAAAATTACTGCGTATTTTAAGTTGTTTCAACTGTTAGAAAAAAATGCAAATGATTATGCTGACGCCTCCATGTCCTGCAGAGCGCGCTTCAGCTTCCACTCTCCGCACAAATGATTGGATATGCATCTAACAGCGCACGTTTATCTAGGTTAAACATATAAACTAACATTGTGATATGCTTGCACGGTTTTATATCTATAGATTTTATTTTAGGCAAGTCATGATGATGTGAGAAGGCTAAATTGATCAAACATAGGCTATGATCAGCTCACTGTCTGCCGCTGGCCGCTTGGTCCTTACTTAAAAAAAAAAAAAAAAACTTTAAAAATTTAACTAAACAAAAAATTCTCCAAACGTTTTTCTGAATTAATTTTATAAAAAAAATAAAATAATAAATAAATAAATAAATATATATATATATATATATATATATATATAATCACTTTTCTATTACATACAAAACTGAACTGTTTTAATAGCTGAAACAGTAGTATAAGCTTTTTTGCGAGAAGGGGAAAAAAGACTGGCAAGAGCCTATATTCAAGGCCCATGTAGGGCTCTAATACACTTCATCCAATGCTGTTTTGTTCTCTCATGCTCATCTGGGAGTATGCTCTTGATATATGTATTTTACCGTTTGTCATTAAAACGTGTGACACCAACGTGATCTCATGATAATTCGTATGTATGTTACATAACGTGGTTCTATAAAACATACATTTACTTACGTTTTTACAGGCACTAAAACGTACAATACTGACATATTTTCAGCATCTAAACGTACAAATACTTACGTATTTTCAGCATTTAAATGTACAAAATTGACGTATTGACAACACCTAAAAAGGAATCCTTATGAATATTGAAATCGCGGCATTAATTGTATTAGTTTTAGTTGTCATATGAATTAGCTTGTTTTCAATTGCATTATTAAATTGTTTACTTATGAAATTATAACATTTCATTTTGTTGTGTGATTTCTGCTGCCAGCTCGTTTCCAAGAATATGCCTACATAATGTTAAACAAGACTTCACTTTAAACCTTAAAATAAATAAAATTTCTGCAATCGTTTAACCTTTACTTGTCATATAATCTTTACTTTGATTGCCATAGGCCACAAAATGCATTTTTCCCAACATGCTGTGACTAACAATCGAACTATAAAATACACCAAAATTGCAACATAATTACGAAATTAAACAATTTTATTCATGCGCTGTAATCCAAATCTTCCGAATGCATACGACTGCGAGGAACAGACCCAAATCCAAGCCTTTATTCAGCGATCTTCTTCTCCATCCCGAGCAGCGAGTCCAGTGACCGT
>NW_015505668.1:342679-352285 GCF_001515645.1 Sinocyclocheilus grahami
GTCTGCCCCCGGCCGCTTGGTCCTTTCTTAAAAAAAAAAAAAAAAACTTTAAAAATTTAACTAAACAAAAAATTCTCCAAACGTTTTTCTGAATTAATTTTATAAAAAAAATAAAATAATAAATAAATAAATAAATATATATATATATATATATATATATATATAATCACTTTTCTATTACATACAAAACTGAACTGTTTTAATAGCTGAAACAGTAGTATAAGCTTTTTTGCGAGAAGGGGAAAAAAGACTGGCAAGAGCCTATATTCAAGGCCCATGTAGGGCTCTAATACACTTCATCCAATGCTGTTTTGTTCTCTCATGCTCATCTGGGAGTATGCTCTTGATATATGTATTTTACCGTTTGTCATTAAAACGTGTGACACCAACGTGATCTCATGATAATTCGTATGTATGTTACATAACGTGGTTCTATAAAACATACATTTACTTACGTTTTTACAGGCACTAAAACGTACAATACTGACATATTTTCAGCATCTAAACGTACAAATACTTACGTATTTTCAGCATTTAAATGTACAAAATTGACGTATTGACAACACCTAAAAAGGAATCCTTATGAATATTGAAATCGCGGCATTAATTGTATTAGTTTTAGTTGTCATATGAATTAGCTTGTTTTCAATTGCATTATTAAATTGTTTACTTATGAAATTATAACATTTCATTTTGTTGTGTGATTTCTGCTGCCAGCTCGTTTCCAAGAATATGCCTACATAATGTTAAACAAGACTTCACTTTAAACCTTAAAATAAATAAAATTTCTGCAATCGTTTAACCTTTACTTGTCATATAATCTTTACTTTGATTGCCATAGGCCACAAAATGCATTTTTCCCAACATGCTGTGACTAACAATCGAACTATAAAATACACCAAAATTGCAACATAATTACGAAATTAAACAATTTTATTCATGCGCTGTAATCCAAATCTTCCGAATGCATACGACTGCGAGGAACAGACCCAAATCCAAGCCTTTATTCAGCGATCTTCTTCTCCATCCCGAGCAGCGAGTCCAGTGACCGTTAGTACAATAAATAAATGATTGTAATTGCATTTATCTGTCTGTCATGTTTTTTATACTGTACAGAAATGTTTAGGTTTATAAGTAGGAGTGGGATTAGAGACTATAAAAATATTTTAATGCTATGTTACTAAAATGGTTATTTACCTGCATATTTCGGTCATTTGCGTTTTAGGGAGGTTAAGGGGTCTAAAAATCTAAATTGCGTATTAATAAAATTATAAAAATGCATTTTCACTGTAAAACGGGTAGGTTTAGGTTTGGAGGTAGGTTAAGGGGTCTAAATATCTAAATCGCTTATTGATAAAATGATAAAAATGCATTGATACGAATATCTTAATGATATAAAAGATACATAAATATTTGTACGTTTTTTAGCTAAAAATACGTAGCGATTTGTACGTGTTAAACGTTGAAATACGTCTAAATTGTACGTTTTAGCATTAACGAAAACGTACAAAAATTTACGTTTTGTGCTTGTAAATGTTACGTATTAATTCCTACATATAAACATGAGACCAGGCTGGACACACTGATATGCCCCCACACCCCACAAAAAAAAAAAAAACCTGTGCATACCCTCGGAAGAAATCCTGCAGGCACCCCTACAGTGATGGTACCAAAATGTACAGTGGTAGTACTTGCATATTTACCATGATACCAAAAAATTATATTTATGAACCACTGTTTTTTTTCAAATCACCATGGTATCAATGTCCATAAAACCATATGTAAAAGGTAATGAAATTTGGCAAACTGCATTCTCTACCTCAAACCTTCTAATACAGGTCAAAAATGTAATTTATTTTGAAGCTTGAAGTCTAGAACATAGTTTTAGAATTCTGATCCCCTGGCCTGTGCTTAGCAAATACCATGGCATTACCATTGTCTTCTTCTTCATCCTAGCGTGTATCCTGTGTTGGTGCAGGGTCCGCTTACATTGTGTGTTGTTGTTTGCATGCCTTTTGCCACTTAGGTCCAGGGCGTCATCAGGGATGATATTGACGGAGTGCATGTCCTCCACCAGACGATCAAGCCACCACTTCTTTGGCCAACCATGCGGTCATCATCCAGGTGGTGATAGGTGGTAGGCTGTTTTTGCCACTGTATCATCGCCGCTTCTGATGATGTGGCCATACCAGCGGAGTTGGGCTTCACGCATCTTGTCGCCATTTGAGCCACGCCACGCTGAGCCATACACGGGCATCGGAGAGGGAGTCACCGTCGCTCCTAATGAGCGAACCGAAATATTTAAATTCCTAACCTTGTTCAGTGGCTGCCCTGTAACTATAATTGTTCCGTCAATCTGGGGCCCGCACTTCATGTACTCAGTCTTCTTGATTACACACTCAAATATTTTCATGGCGTGGCAGAGCAGGCGGATTGGGCGGTAAGTGGTGCATTTGCCGACATCACTTTTGCCTTTCCAGATTGGGACTGTAACACTGGTAGCCCACGCTGAGGGAGTGGAACCCTTGTCGACAATCTTGTTGAACAGTCGAGTGAGGACTTCAACACCTTGGTGTCCAAGTAGCTTCCATGCCTCAGCGGGAATGTCATCGGGTCCGGGGGCCTTTCTGTTTTTCATCTTTTTGATCACAAGCTCGACCTCACCAGGGCTGATCGGCGGTACCGGCCCAGAGACAGAGGCAGCATTTGTGATCGGTGGATGAAAGAATTCCTTGTTGCATGTCGAGTCAAAGTACTCTTTCCAGCACTGCAAAATGGCGGGGGGATCATGGAGGACTCTGGTCGGCATCTTTAATATTCATTACTTGACCAATGTCCAGGGTTGAGCGATGGCATGCGTTCGCAAGTTTGTAGATTTGGTTGGCTCCTTCAGGGGTATCGAGCTTGGCGTAGAGGTCAGCATAGTGTCGGGCTTTTGCGGTAGCCACTACCTTCTTTGCTTTCGACTTTAGTCGTTGGTATTCTTGCCAGTCGTAGGTAACCCGCGAGACACGCCACCACTTAAATGCGGCCTTCTTCGCCTTCGTGGCTTCTTTAACTTTGTCGGTTCACCACCAGACCTGTTTGTCAATGAATCATCGTCCTGGCTTAGTCACACCGAGGCACTCTCCTGCTGCATCGCGGATCATCTTGGTCACATTTGCCCAGAGTGTTTCGACAGGCTGGTCATCGTCAATGGCGGCAATGTGAGTGTGGAGTGTGGCAGCCAGTTGTGTTCTCTTAGCAGGTAGGTATCACCACTTGATCTTCTCAGTGCCGGTAAGTCGGGCATGGGATCGAAGGCCGAGGTTCAGCCGGAGGTCGAGGGTTAGTAGCCAGTGTTGGGAGGCGATGGTCTCAGATGGAATCACCTTGGCATCCATGATGAGCTTGAAGTCGTGTCGTCGTATAAGCCAATAGTCAATCTGGGTCGAACATCCACCACTGGTGTAGGTGGTGAGATGGGAGTCACGTTTCTTAAAAAACGTGTTGGCGACGACCAGATAGAGAATCTGGCCGCCCGCTTTATTTCGAGTCCCATAACCTTGTCCACCGTCTACCTGCTCATACCCATCTCACGAAGCCCCGACATGTCCATTGAGGTCGCCGCCAATCAGGAGATGCTCATTGATGTTGATAGATCGAAGATGATCGTCGAACTGGTGCCAGAATTCCTCCTTTTCAACGTCAGTACACCCGATATGGGGGGCATAGCAGGAGACCACCCTCAGGATCACCGACCCGGTGTCGATCTTAACTGACATGAGGCGATCCGAGATGCGGCTGACCTCAACTACATTGTTGCGCAGCTTCTTACTGATGATGATCGCCACTCCATTTCGGCTGTTTGTTACTCCATAGTAGTAGAGCTTATACCCTTCTCCTATGTCTCTCGCCTTAGCGCCTTTCTATTTTGTTTCTTGTATGCAGGCGATATCGACGTTCCGGGTTCTCAATGACTCGGCCAGTTCACGGGTTTTTCCAGTAAGCGTGCCGATGTTAAGGGTCGCAAGTCGTAGATGTTGGACTAGCTTCTTCAGCCTGCCCCATCCTTGAGCAGGTAGCCCTTGTACACCTCTAACGTCGTTCGTCGTTCTGTTTTCCTATTGCTTATGGGGGACGACCTAACATTTGGATCCAAGTGTCATTGAGGCATTGCATTTTTTGATGCGACAGTTTCGTTTTGATAAGCCGACGTGTCGCACCGTCTGTCACTGACTGCCCTCACCGTTGGCTCGATCAAATAAATTTGTCGGTTTCCAGCCGGCACCGCAAGGAAGTGGTGATGGGATTTTGCCGGCCAATTACCATGGTACTATGGCAAAATAGCTGTGGTAAACTAGCCTGATAACATGATAGTTTTTTGTTAGCCAATATAGATGCATTGTATTTACAGATATGTAATGGTAAGGAAAATGTGTATGCAGCTTTAAAGTAACCCGTCAACATTTACAGTGAATGACATAACAAAAGCAGCACAATTTTACCAATATAGCCACCAATATCAAACATAATGTGATCTGTGCTCAGATGAAATAACGCTACACCAGTGGAGTCACAAGTGGAACTAAATGTCAAATAGTTTTTATTTGTTTTGTTGGCCTTGTGTTCTATAAAGCACTTTGGCAATTATTCAAGGCTTGTAATGGGATTTACGGGTTGCTCAGTACTAAAAAGGTCAAGGGTCAGAGACGAGTGCTGACCAGAGACTCGTTAAAACCTCATTACAGTCTTGTTAAGGGTAGACAGAGTCATTAATGTGCTGTAGAAGTGTAGTGAGAGCTGCTTTTCTTCCAGTGTGTGTGTCTGTGTGTGTGTGTGTGTGTGTGTGTGTATTGCTCCACATGATTAAGAGGTTAAAATGAAAGAGGTTAAAATGAAATTAATTCACTGTCAAGCAACACTCAAATTCTAACAAACACACTCAGACTATGATGACTCACCTGCATTAATGATTTTATGGGGTGTGGATTTTTAAACTATCAATTGTGAAATAATGTGCTAAAATGACTACTTACAACAAAACTGATTCAAAGTCACTTAACATTAATGGTGCTTGCTAAGGCAAACTTCACTATTACTATTGCTCATACTTAGGAATTTTGTCAGGTGGAGAATAATAATAATAATAAAAAAAAATTAAAAACTAGCGATATCAAGGGACAAAAATATCATAGACATATGGAAGTTGGCTCTTTTCATAACCACCTAGCAACCTCCAAAAATGATCTAGCAACCACCCAGAACAGAAAAATGAATTAATTAAATGAAGACCACCAAACCATGATATTTGGTTTCTGATAAAGTTTGGCTGTTTAATATAAGTGTTGATAGATTGTTAGAGGCTTCAGTAATGTTCAGCATAGAGCTGTCAGTGGCACACAACCACAAAGGCAACAAGTACTACATGTGCAGCTTTTGATAAAAGAAGAGTCCCTGATGCAAATTATGCCCTCAAACCTTGAGGTTGCCATTTGAGTACACATTTAGTAAAGTAGTGCAGCAAAAACTGCTGTCCACTGTGAAGTCACCAGTGCAGACTTCACAAACAGCTGTTTAAAATCACTGGGAAATGGGACAGGTTTCGGAGGTAGAATTATTAACTTTTTTATTACTTATGTAGCGTCTCGACCAATCTGACACACTAATTTTTATTTGATTTAACAAATCAATTATTCATTAGATTAACAAATCGTCACAGTCCCCTCACTCAATAAACTGGATGCCAGGATTTCTGCAGAACACCAGGCCCCCTGGTCACCATGACAACTAATCATGATATCACTGGTTTTATGACCCCCCAGGAATGTGAGTAGAATAACCCACTCATTGTCCCCATAGGAAAGGCAGAGTAGAAATTGACTTTTCTACTAATTAATTCATAGGAAAACCTTTCTTTGAATGAACACACATGATGCTTCAGGTCATTGGGCTATTTTTATTTAAAAAAATTTTTTATATATATAAAAAAATATATATATATTATTATTTTTTATTTATTTATTTACTTTCCCTTTTAATTTCCAACAGCTCTTAGGTCCCCTTTTAATTTTATTTTTTGTTTGTTGTGTTTTTACTTTTACCTTATTTTAGTTATTTCACCATCACCATCGTCGTTTTTGAATAGGATTACAGTAGTTCGAGCAACTGTTGTTTCCTTAGCGAGTTATACAGGTTATTAGTAGCATAATCCCTGTTTCCTCTCTACTTCTCCTCACGCCTCAGTGCCAGGCCTAATACGTTGAAGGGCAGCTACCATTGCAACACAATGTAGGCTAACATAAAACTAGAAACAATTCCCACTGTTTCTTTTCCTTTTGACGAGGTATTTGGTGGGTCCCTGCTAGTTTAGCTAACAGCCTAACCCTAGGGTTATGAAGTCTATTGCAGCATCACACACAAGTGAAACCTGCTTAACCATATCTCTTTGTTGTAAAATATTACAAAGACAGAACTTATATTTTTTTGTGATGAAACAGTAATGCATACTATTCATACAAAGAATAAATAGAAGTAATGTGCAATTTGTAAGAAATAAAATATCTGGGGAATGGTGGAGTGAATTAGTGAAAATAACCTTTGCCAATAAGGTTGGCTAACTGCACTAAGCACAAAGGTAAAGAGAGTTTTACACACAGATGCTTATATATATGTATACAAGTATGAGCTTTCATTTTTTTGTAGTTTTGTAGTCGATCTGCTGGATATTGAGAATTGCTGTTGACACAGTCGTGATGGAGGTACATTAATTATCTTGCCTTGACTCACAGCTATCATATTTATTGTGTGTGAGGCAGTGCATGCTCAGCCTCTCTGTTGCCAGGAAACTGAAGCCTGAGCCTGTAAGATACAGGGGGAGGGGTAGAGAACACTGGTGGAATTTTGTACCAGTATACTGAGAGGATAGTAGGGTGAATTTCATGAAAAAAAAAAACATGCAGATTACACTGTACTATACCCTAAAATTTGAAAAGAAACAGCTTGTTTTCAGATATATTCTATTTTGGGACCATTAATATATTTATTTAATTTTTTTTTATACATGTCATGACAACTACACAGCTGCCATTTGAGACTCTTAACCACCTGTTCTGAGGCATGTCAGAATGTTATTTTTTTTTGGTTAGCTAGAAACTGCTTCTTTATGAAAATAAAATGCTCCAAAGATGCTCCTAACCTCTTTATTCTGAAATCCTTTACCCTAATTTACGTCAATAATCATTCAGCGGCACTCCCATGACCCTACTGTATAAGCAGTGTGGAAGAGGAATGGATGGTAGTTTTTCATCAGATGAAACATTACTTCTTGGTTTTCTGTTAGGTTTGCAGACATAACCCTTGCTAATAAGCGAGACATATTCCCATACACTTATCTACTCTAATTTAGAGTCTCTCTGCTCATCAAACCAGCTCTGCCCAAGTCTGTGACACACCGAACCAACATCAAAGATCTAGTGGCGACAAAAGCTGTGTTGTTGCCTCTTGTAGACTGCATCTGGGCCAAAACGTTGCACCTGAGCACACTGCAAAGACCACAGCCAATGACTAATTAGTAGGGGTGGGAATCGCAGGGTACCGCACGATACGATACGAATCACGATACATGGCTCACAATACAATAATATCACGATACAGTGATTCTGCGATAATCGATATATTGCTAGGCAATTCTATAATGATACATCACGATATCTGTCTAACTATGACAACAAAATGCCTGTGAAAAGGTTACCTGCAAGTTTTCTCTCTTCATTCAAATCCAAACTGTTAGAAAAGAGCACAAAAGTTCTGTAAATCAAATTTAACATGCGAAGGAAATTAAACATTTTATTCTTGGATTTATTAAAAGCTTACACTTTTCTTTGTGTGTAAACCAACACATTTAACTGCATATCAACTTTATATAGCCTATATATAAACCTGGTACATTTCAAGATTTACCTGGAGTGCTTTCTCAACCTTTCCTCTCCTCTCATCATAAAAACGGAGCCCGCACACATGACATGCAGGGGGGAAAAAGCCATTCACATCGCGTCTTTTGCGCGCTCAGGTTCGTTATTTCAAATGTAGATGCGCGGCAAGCAAACACTGCACATTAGGGATGGGCGATACCCCTTATTTTGTTTTCGATACCGATATTTTTGAAGGCAGTATCGTCGATATTGATACCGATTCGATACTTCTGCACTAAACTTTTAAATTATGAAATGTATTAAATTATTAAATTACTAAGAGTAAAATGGGTAATGAAAACCAATTAACTTTGTTTAAAACGCATTTTAACCTGTTTAATCTCCAATTTTTCCCAGACATGAAAATATCCAAATGATGCGTCATTAGTAACCCTTTGAAATATTCAAACATTTTTTTTTTTTTTTGGAAATGTCTGTGAAAAATGTTATTTTATGGTCAGTCACAATTGTAACCGGTGAGATAATGTGTATACTGAATTAACATATTTCTGCAGTCATAAAAAATTGTATATATCTTAGCCCAGCTATTTTAAAATGTTTGATCACGTTCTAGGGTTACTATTATGCATAAAATACCCTTATACAACATTGATAGGAATATTGAGATCAAATACAAAAAAATACAACCATCAACGTATTTCAAAATTGTTACTTTTTGTAACATATATCATCACATTTTTATATTAGTGCTACCAGTATTACAACATTAATATTCGAACTTATTTGTAACATTTGAACTTTTGATTTAGTGCAATATTTTGTACTGCCATTGGGGACTGCCAGTGAATGGCTGTTGCATGCATTAAATGCAACCTTTTTATTCTGACAGTGTGTGATTTCTATTAACATTACAGAATAGAACATGATCAATATTATCTTTCAACGTTCAATTTAAATAATTGTAATTGCACAAACTATGTAGGCTACAATTTCAATTTCAAAACCACTGGTAAATAAAACGCACCTTAGTATCGATATTTTTTGTTTGAGTATCGATACTTTCGATACTCGCGTCAGTATCGATATATCGATACTTCGGTTCGATACGCCCATCCCTAGGGGGGACTCGATTTCTCATGATGACACCGGCACTTAAACTGAAAGCAATCAAATGTTAAATAAACTGGTAAATAAAACGCACCTTAGTATCGATATTTTTTGTTTGAGTATCGATACTTTCGATACTCGCGTCCTCGCGTCATATCGATACTTCGGATCGATACGCCCATCCCTCTTGCACACTTCTGCACCGTATTACGCTCTGACAAGGTTTTGTTTCGTCGTCCATGCATGCCATAGATTTATGTTTCTGCGGGTCGGTGTCCACTGCCCATACTGCATAATGCACACTTGTAATATCTGAGAGAGAGGGAGAGCATCCCATTTTGTTGACATAAAACTGGACGCGCCGGAAGGTGCTCTCTTTCTCATATAGTGAAGGAAATCCACCTGCGATCCGAGTTAGGTTAGGTTACTCACTGACTCAATATGCGCTCTGCAATGATAACGTGATCGATGCCTATACATTCCACGCTGATATTTGTTCAGGGGCAGTTTTTTAGTTCTCATCTCCATAAACATACATACATACACACACACACACACATATATATATATATATATATATATATAT
>NW_015505668.1:353029-362297 GCF_001515645.1 Sinocyclocheilus grahami
GTTCCCTTCAGAGATACATTCATATAAAACACCCGCGACGCGTTTTGATTTTGAAACGTGCAGTGCTCATGTTTATTCAACGAAGTCAAACGCCACAAATAAATCAATGTATGGGAAACACTGGTAATGTATATCGAAATATCTGAAATGTGTTCAAAAATCATATCACCGTTATTGAAAAAAATTATATCGCGATACATATTGAGATTGAATTATTGTCCAGCCCTAGTAAAACCATGGTTCATTTTTATAAGGGACTGCCAGTGACCGGTTGTTGTATGCATAAAATGCAACCTTTTTATTCTGACAGTGTGTGATTTCTATTAACATTACAGAATAGAACATGATCAATATTATCTTTCAACGTTCAATTTAAATAATTGTAATTGCACAAACTATGTTGGTTACAATTTCAGTTTGTTTATTGTGAAATAACTCAAACATTTATGTTTTTTTTTTCTGTCCTCTGATAAGCATTGTTCAGGGCTGCCATTCCCAAAAGCCTTAATGCTTTCTTATGATACTTTTGGGAAACGCAGCCCTGTTTGAATGCACTGTCAGCAGTGAGTGAATGCGCTCTGTGATTGATTGGTTCTGTCTTGCAACATTTGCGTGTGTTCAGATGAGCAGGAAAATAGTTATATCCTACACAATTACTCGCTAACAAAGGTTATTCGTCCAATTCAATGCATATTGTACGCATTATTATTATTATTTTTGTTAAATAAACAAAACCACTGGTAAATAAAACGCACCTTAGTATCGATATTTTTTGTTTGAGTATCGATACTTTCGATACTCGCGTCAGTATCGTATATCGATACTTCGGATCGATACGCCCATCCCTCTTGCACACTTCTGCACCGTATTACGCTCTGACAAGGTTTTGTTTCGTCGTCCATGCATGCCATAGATTTATGTTTCTGCGGGTCGGTGTCCACTGCCCATACTGCATAATGCACACTTGTAATATCTGAGAGAGAGGGAGAGCATCCCATTTTGTTGACATAAAACTGGACGCGCCGGAAGGTGCTCTCTTTCTCATATAGTGAAGGAAATCCACCTGCGATCCGAGTTAGGTTAGGTTACTCACTGACTCAATATGCGCTCTGCAATGATAACGTGATCGATGCCTATACATTCCACGCTGATATTTGTTCAGGGGCAGTTTTTTAGTTCTCATCTCCATAAACATACATACATACACACACACACACACATATATATATATATATATATATATATATGTATGTATATAGCAGTAGAGCTAATACAGTGGCTGGAAATCTGTTTATCATTCGTTTCCTCGTGCTTCCCCATCTTCTTAGAGAACGCAGTTCATGGTTGCTCAGAGCGCTTTGGAAAGAAGGTGGAAATGGCGCGGCTGCGATTTCCATGCATTTTTTAGATGCTGGGAGCAGGGACATCTATATAGAGCGCCTTATTGTAGTAATATATTGTAGTAAATTGTAGTATTGTATTGTAGTAAAATATTGATATTTGGCGTCAGATATCGATTCTCGTATCGCATGGAGAAGGACAACGGTATATCGCCATATCGATATATTGTCCCACCCCTACTAATTAGCACATAACATTATGTGCCTTTGTGAGAGGAAATGAAAGTCTATACCAGCAGGTGGCAGTGGTCTACATACATCATTCAAAAGGGAAACCAAAATTAGGACTGGCGTATATAAAAAACAATAAGAAAAGACATGCTTGCTCAACATTTTGAATTTGAATCAAGCTGATCAATTGGTTTTCCTTTTCTTCATTCCAGAAGGCCATGTCATTATGAAAAAAAAATGCATATTGAAATGCTCAGGTAAGATGAAGATATCAAATTAGAAGAGCCATCTGCATCGATTTGCTAAGCAGAACAGCCTATCAGAGTGATCTCTCTCACTGACTGAGCGACAGCAATTCAACATGCTCAATCGGCCAAAAAACCATTGGCTGACAGATGTTCAATGAAGGCCCAAATTAATTAATTAATTAAATGTAATTTCTCCCTGTACAGCAGTTGGCTCTACAAATAGGTAATTTTGAAGTGCTTTATAAACAAACATTCAATTAAGTTGAAAGTAAGGCACAAGCGAGAGATGAATCAGTATATTCAAAACATACTCAAACTGTTCATTGTTCCAATATGTTGCAGAAAGAGCAGCCTGATGGACATATCCACATAACTGAGACTATCACATGTTCCCTATGTGTGTTCTGCCACTGTGTGCCTTGTTTGTGTCCATAGATACTCTTATTGGTTGTAATTGTTGCCTGTTTGCCCATGTTTCTGTTCTCTGTTTCTAGTGTTTTTTGTTTTGTTTTATTGTTTGTTTGGTCATTAAACTACCTGCATTTAGATCCACATTTCCTGCCTGCTTTCTTCATCCACTTGCATATTACAGAGACCTTCTCCTCAGCCTGATGATCCAAAGGGCCATCAAATTTTAACCATGTACCAGTGCAAGGACCTTTCCTTAATATACTGTGTGCGTATATATATATATATATATATATATATATATATAGCTAACAGGGACAGTCACAGTCTATTAAAATGAATAAATTGTGACGGTGTTCTGAGTGTTACAACAGGTAGATGCTTTTTAGACTAAGTCTAAATAGTTTTAGAATCTGTCAGAGTATAGCTATATATAGCATTTTGCATTCACTAAGTGCAAAATGTGTAAGATGTTATTCTCACAAAGTGTAAAAAAATATGGTAACATTAATTTAATGATAAATTCTCACTATTAACTAGTTGCTTATTAACATACATATTACTAGCACATTGGATGTGTATTAGTAGATATAAAGCACATATTAATGCCTTATGATTCTGCATGACCTTATTCTAGATCGCTTAATCTTACCCATACCTAAACTCAGCAACTACTTTACTAACTATTAATGTTTAATATGTTTATTGAGGGAAAGCTCTTAGTTAATAGTGAATATGTGTTCCCTAATCTAAAGCGTTACCACAAATATGTTTGCACTAAAAGTAAAATATGCCAATGATTGAGTGAAAATAGTAAAATAGATAGTTAGGGAAAATAGCCTTTGCTAACAAGCTGGACAATTTGCAGTCAGTGTAAAATGACACAGCATAAAAATGTGGTTAATGGTTAATGTTAGCTACATATTATTATTATTATTATTATGTCTCTAAATAAATGAGCATTTTGTTACACTTTACAATTAAATTCGATATGATTACTGACAATACCCCAACAGATGACAACATTCTGATTGATCGCATTTGACTGGATCAGTAGCACACAGTGAAGTGATAAGGTTATTTGAATGGCTAGAAATCAACATATGTCTCTGTTAAGAAAACAGTTAAAATGAAAAATGATGACAAGAAATTGAGCCGCTTGATGTTCATGTCATTGGGGGAAAAAAAAAAACTTTTCAAATGGCATATAGAGATACTGGCTACCACTGGGGAAAATAATAATAAAACTGTATAATGCTATTGTATATATGTTGTAAAAAGAAAAAAAATCGGAGAACAGAAAGGGCAATTCTGATATTCTGAATTCTGAATACCGGGATTCATTACAGAAACAAAAGCATTCACCTCAATGGCACCATGTAACAATCTTCACTGTAAATCTACCGTTCTCCAACTGAAGTACCTTACGACATGTGCTCACTGTGAACTGCTTTAATTTAGGTCCATTTTCCTGCAGTGTTTAGCTCCAACCTTATTCAAACACACCTGAACAAGCTAATCAAGGTCTTCAGAATTACTAGAAAGTTACTGGCAGGTGAGTTTGATCAAGGTTGGAGGTGAACTCTGCAGGAAATTGGACCTCGAGGGCCAGAGTTAAGAACCCCTGGGTGCTTCTCAATTCTTATTTGTGCATCCTAGTTTCCTTTCCTCGCGTCTTAGCTCCACCACTTCAGGATGTGAGGGAAGGACGCAAAGAAAAGACGCGAGGATGGAGGAATTGAATGAAGTGAAATGATATATCCTCGCTCCCTTTAGCGTCACTTCAAAGCGTCATCAGCTGCGCTAAAGGGATCTGCCCTTATTTTGTTAAAGTTTGTTATTTAAGATTTAACATTCATAATAAATATTAATAAAGCAAGATGCCCTGTTTAAAATATATGACATGCATGGTTTATTTAAAATGAAAAGGTAAAAATATAAATTGTAATTATTGCAACAGATGTGAAGGGGGAGGAGAATTTATACGTGCGTCAGGTTTTTCCATGAAAAACACTTCCGCAAAGAATACACCTGTGTATCCTCGCCTCCTCGCAGTGCAATTAGAGAATTGAGATGTCCTTCAAGATGGCTGAGCTCAATTGGTTTCCGGGTCATAGGATGGAGGATGGAAGAGCGAGGAAACGAGGAAGGATAATGAGAAGCACCCCTGATTTAGAACAAGAGATACAGTGGAAGTGATTTATATGTAACCTTGCTCACAGCTAATTGGTCCAGCTTTGGTTTGTGATTTCTTACTCAAAATAAAACATTTGGAGCAGGTTAACCTTAAATTGTAAGTTACCATTGTGATGAACATGGTTAAAAAACAATCCACTTAATTGAAACTGAAAAAAACAGTTTGCTAAAACTATACTAAAACTTACCTGGGTATCCACTGAAACCAGCTTCATAAAATAGCCAACTGGAGGCACACCAACAGTAAACATTTTGGATGTCTCACTTATGTTTCCACTAACGAGCTGATGTTAAATCAAATGTATTTAATTGGGAGGACTTCGAAAAAAGAGCTCTGTTGGTGTGCCTTCAGGAACAGGGCTGTGTAAACCAGTGTTAGTTCAATAGCATTGTAGAGGATATCTTGATTGCACAACAGCACATTCTTCAACAGAGAGTGAAAGACAAAACAGAGATGACCACAACGTAGACTACTATACAGTATATGCCTTTATCAGGCATCATCAAAACCCATCTGGACAAACTAAACAATATGGCTGGGACTGGGAACGACAGAGAGAGATACTGGCTGCCACTGGGAAAAATAATAATAAAAATTGCATATTGCTATTGGATCTACGCTGATGCATGCCACCAGGAGGAATTTTGCTTTGACACCCCAAGTGGAACTGCCAGCTGTTTGGTGACTTTATACAACTGGCAGTTTTCTCCAGATGCTTGGTGATAGGCTTGGAATCAGTAAAACACTGGTGTCAATGTGTGTAAAAATGCATTTGCTTCCTCTTACTCATGAACAGGAATGTGAACATTAAATTCCCATCATCAAGACACCTCAGACACCTACTACTTTCTTGCAGGCCATATTCTAGAGGTCATCAGAGTGAATGATGGTACATATTGTATGTAAAAAGCTGCAATAACATTTGTCAAACTGAGGTTTCTTAATTTATGAGTGTTCAAGAGGTTACCCCCACCAGGCTCTTCCACTTATCAGCGATCACAATCACCCGAGTTCTGAGCACGCACACTTGACAATCATCAATCATCACCCTGTACTATAAGAGCACACAGTTCACTCAGTCATATTATCTGGTCTCCCTTGATGAATGAAGACTCATCTCTACACGTTAGGGTTACCTGCTTCAAGTCCCTTGATCTCCTTCATCTCCCCTGTGTGCTCCTGTGTCTTCCCAATCCTACTTACCTGAAACGGTTCATTGGAACCAGCTCCTGGAAAACCCATTCATCAATCTATTATTTCTCTGTGTGCTCCGTTATCCTGATAAAGAAATCATTATCATCATTATCTACATTCCCCTACAGTGGCCTCAGAGGTTCTCCAACCATCTGTTGCCCTTCCAGTAATGGCGGTTGCCATTCTGTGTATGTGGGCTGCACATACTTCTCATGATCCTCCCGAGGTGGCCGGAGAGGAGGAGGAGGCCATCCCTGAACCCTCTGCTATGTAGTGTTCTGTCGCTTTAAGAGTGTGCTGCTTTGGAGCGCATTTGAATCTGCATCATTAGGGGCCATTCACATATCGCGTCTTTTGCATGCTCAAGTTCGTTATTTCAAATGTAGGCGCGCTCATAATGGAAGCGAGGCGCACGCGGTGCACGCTAATTTTTTCCAGGCACGTCTGCGGGCCACATCGAGATAAAAACATTTTAACTTTTTCAGGATGCCGCAAGCGCACCGCAGGTCATGTCACAAGAACCAACCAATCAGCTTCATCCTTTCCCGTAACAACATTGAAAGCTCAGCCAAGATGAAGGAGCAGCTGATCATAGCTGTACAGGGATAGCCATTTTAAAATAAATTTAGTAGCGGAGCTATTGCAAGCGATTTTTAGTGCTGCAAAATACAAATCCATTTATCCTATGCTGAAACTTCCATGACTTCATGGAGAATGCAGGTCATGGTTGCTTAGCAACGGCAGATGCCTCTGGAGCACAAGTGCCCAAACGCTTTGGAAAAACGTTTTTAGGCGCGACATGTGAACGGCCCCTTAGAGAGGAGACAAACTGTGCAGCGCAACAGATTCCTGTAGCAGTTCAAGACGCTCAAATACAATCAAAGTTGCTTTTTTTTTATTCATTCCTGATCCCAATGTGGTGAGCATATTTTGTTGTCGTATCTGAATCCTTTGTAGTCTATATTGAGGTTTATGGAGATCGCTATTGTAATTGGCGCCTAAAGGGCAAATGTGACGCAGTTCTTGTTTAAACGTGACTTTGTGCATATTTGGGGTTCCAATACAAATGGAAGTGTTCTAAGGTGTTTAGTGTACATTAAGCAAGTGCTTTGTGCTAAAGGAATGTGTTTTGTTGAATTATATTGTAAAAATACTGTAGCGAATCAGCTCAAAGGGGAAATATTAATAATTAATCATAACTAGTTATAATTAATTATAAATATTTAGATCCGCTGTAAGCATTCATTTGACCTCTCAGTGTAAATTGTCTGTTAATTCTAAGAACGTTAATTTCCTGGTTAAGGAAAATAACTTTCTTACTGTACAATACTACTCAGAGCATGTAGCAAAAATCTGCATGATTAGGGACTCCAGTTATGAGCAAATAATGAACAATGTCAAGTGTGATACAAGTAAGACTTTATTAACTACATAAACACTTAAACTAGTGACATACACACACACACACACACACACACACATACAGTTGGTATAGGAAAAGGGTTAAAGCTTAGGCAGTAAAAAGAAGAGAAATAAAAACATGAAGCTATGGTACCATTTGATATTCAGCAGATCTACAGCCTGAAGGAAACATCAGTTTCTTAGTTCAAACACACCTTTCTAAAAAGGTGCAAATGCTACTTAATGTATCAATTAATAAGACTAAGTTTGATACTTGCATGTCTTGTCTGTCTGAAAGAGAGTTCTGATGCAATCTGAAGGCTCAAGTTGATCTTTGCTGAAGTTGGTTGATGAAAAAGAACCAGTTTGAGTCAGAGGATCTTGGTGAATGGAAAGTCAAGGCCGAAGCCTGGCGTGAACTTAAGGTGTCCTTAGGAGCGTTCTAGCTCCCATCCTCATCTTCTCAGAATCTAACAGAACCACAGACTGGAGGCGGGTCACTGATGTGAGGCCTTTAAGGTCTGACAAGATTCACGCCTCTCAGGATGAGCTTGTCCAATGAGAAAGGCTAAAATTCCAAGCGGGAGGTTGGAAATACTGGGGAGTTTTATGACTCTTTGTCTCCAAGCATGGTATTTTACATATGTAATTCGATTGGGTGTTAATGCACAAACTAGTAAAGTTTCTTAGAACATTAATATGTTGCATAGGTATCAGCATGTAATATGCACTCTCAACTAGATCATCCGAAGATGAATTCATAGAGACCAAACATGATATAGGTGAGGTTATATTAACTAGTGATCCATCATAACATGCATAAAACAGCATACAATACAACAGACAATATGCAAGAACAGAAATGGTATACACAATGACCTGAAGGATATGCATGTTCATTCAAAGAAAGGTTTTCCTATGAATTAATTAGAGAAACAGTCCATTTCTCTGGACATTATGTGTCTTTCCTATGAGGAAAATCAGTGAGTTGCTCTGCCCGCATTCCTTTGGGCAATAAAACCAGTGATATCAGCATTGGTTGCCATGGAACCAGAGGCCTGTTCTGCCTTTTCTGAGGTGTTAGATGCATTTCGGGGGAAGGGTCCATCCATTGGTTTTTTGACTGAGGGGTGTTACAGAGTATTTGTTGGTAACGCTTTAGATTACAACCCGCAAAGAACTATGTAAGTATACTGAATTTATGGTGTACGTTTCTGTAATTATAGTGTACCTATAAAGAACATACATGTAGGTATAAGGGAACAATGTGTTATGTTTGGGTAATAAGGGGGTAACAACCAGATATGCAACCTGCAAAGAATTGCGTAAGTAAACTGAAGTTACAGTGTAACTTTTTTGTAATTATAGTGTACCTATTCAGTACCTCCATTTAGGTATAATGGAATAATATGCAAAGTTTGGGGAATAAAGGGGTAACAACCCGTAAAATTACAAATAATTTATACTGTAAGTATTTTGAAAATAAGAGGTGCTTATTCTAATATTATGTGGTATGTATGGCCTAAACAACGATCTTATGTTTGGGAATGATTTAGAAAGACGATATATATTTTTTATAATTTTATATTGGTATTTTATTATAGGCGTATAGGTATTTTTTAACCATGCCCCCCTTGTTCCATGCAGTTACAGGGTAAATACAACATTTGCAGGCTATAAATTAAAGTGGTGCTTTGATCCCCCCTTTTTCCATGTAGTTAAAAGGTAAATACAACATTTGCGGGCTGTAAATTAAAGTGGTGCTATGTTCCCCCATTGTTCCATGTAGTTACAGGTTAAGTAGCTACAACAAATTGCTCTGAAACTATTGTTTATACAGTAGGTCATACATACATACATTATATATCAGGTATATATCAATAAACATGGTGGACTGTTTTATTTAATTCAAATATTGTTTGCAATTTACTATAGGCCTACTGCTGGGTTAAATTAACCCAAAATGGGTTTTAAAATTAAAATCACACACAATATGACAACAGTAACAACACAGGCAACATATAGCCTAATAAAAGATTAAAATTTATTACACCAGTTCAGAAAAAAGCAAAGCAGCTCCATACTTTTACAGATTATACAGTTAAACCAAATTCGTTTGAAAAGAATCAGAATCAGAATGAGCTTTATTGCCAGGTATGTTTACACATACGAGGAATTTGTTTTCGTGACAGAAGCTTCCACAGTGTAACAGAATGACAGTGACAGAACAAAAAACACAGATAATAAAA
>NW_015505668.1:362684-364669 GCF_001515645.1 Sinocyclocheilus grahami
GATTCAATGATAGCAGAGTAGAACTGTTTCAGCAGCTCCTGTGGCAGGTTGAACTTCCTCAGCTGGCGAAGGAAGTACAACCTCTGCTGGGCCTTTTTCACAATGGAGTCAATGTGAGTGTCCCACTTCAGGTCCTGAGAGATTGTGGTGCCCAGGAACCTGAATGACTCCACTGCAGTCACAGTGCTGTCCATGATGGTGAGTGGGGGGAGTGCAGAGGGGTTTCTCCTGAAGTCCACGGTCATCTCCACAGTTTTGAGCGTGTTGAGCTCCAGGTTGTTGAGACTGCACCAGACAGCCAGCTGCTCGACCTCCTGTCTGTAAGCAGACTCGTCACCGTCCTGAATGAGGCCGATGAGTGTGGTGTTGTCTGCAAACTTCAGGAGCTTGACAGAGGGGTCTTTAGACATGCAGTCATTGGTGTAGAGGGAGAAGAGCAGTGGGGAGAGAACACAACCCTGAGGAGCTCCAGTGCTGGTTATATGGGTGCTGGATGTGTATTTTCTCAGCCTCACTAGCTGCTGCCTGTCTGTCAGGAAGCTGTTGATCCACTGACAGACGGAGGTGGGCACGGAGAGCTGAGATGGTTTGGGCAGGAGGAGGTTTGGGATGATAGTGTTAAAGGCCGAGCTGAAGTCCACGAACAGGATCCTCACATAAGTCCCTGGTCTGTCTAGATGTTGCAGAACATCTTAAGCACCGAGCCATTCACGTTTGAACTCACGTGACTTGCTGCATGCTCTCACGTCCTCCACATTCATAACCCAGCAACGTCGGGTTACTTATTACTGATATCAACCCAAATTGGGTCAAATCAAGCCAGCTTCCTAACCCAACAGTCTCAACCAAGCGTTTGAACTGAAACAATTACCAGCGTGTTTTATATGTGTAGGCTATAAAAAAAGTACACAGTGTATGCTTTTGCTTAACTGCTTGTGAATATAAGATTGTTAGGTCATACATACCCCGTAATATTTGAATAGGTACCCCTTAGTTTCAAAATACTTACAGTATAAATAATTAGCAATTTTACAGATTATTACTCCTTTATTCTCCAAACTTTGAATATTGTTACCTTATACCTACACGAAGGTACTGAATAGGTACACTAAATTCTGTTTACTTACATTGCGAGTTGTAATCTAAAGCGTTACCTATTTGTTAAATATAACTAAAAAAATGTGTGTGTCTGGTTGGTCCAGACGCTACAATACAGTTCATATTGTGAGGTATATAATAGTGATCACTGTGGAATCATTTAAGTTAATTCTGTAATCTGATTGTTTATCTGTTTACAGTTTGACCACACACATGCAAACACGTGTATGTAACAACTTCAATGCTGAAACCATGTATAACAAACTGAAGTACCACTATGAAACGACTGTTGTGAGTGAGTTCTGCACAAGGGAAGTAAAGGAATGAAACGACAACCACATTAATGTTATCTTTATTGGTAACACATACTATTGCTAACACTCTCAAACCATACATCACACATCTGTTGGTTAGAGATAAACCTAAAATGATTGCAGTTTAAGAAATAAATTGTTTGACCAGCACAGGGCCATAGAGAGCCATTCATTTTACTAGATGTGGCCAACTGCTCTTATCACAACTTGTTTGATACATTGTGTGAATATATGTGTATATATAAACTTTAGAAAATACATTAAAAATAAATATTCTTTGAAATAGTAGATTTTTTTTAGTTTTTGATGCATTTGATGCAGATTGTAGTTACATATTATTCATATTTATTATTTTACGGTAATGAACCAAGTGTAAAAAAAACAATAATTAACTTTAGAATGTAGAAGAAATTAAATATGTAAATAAAGCCAACAACAATCTGCAGAAATCAACAGGAGTGAACATCAAATAATTTTTTTTTACAATCACTTTCTGTGGCAATCATATATGTGTGTGTGTGTGTGAGAGAGAGAGAGAGAGAGAGAGAGAGTAAGAGTGTGTGTGTGTGTGTG
>NW_015505668.1:364784-368589 GCF_001515645.1 Sinocyclocheilus grahami
TGCTGTCCATGATGGTGAGTGGGGGGAGTGCAGGGGGGTTTCTCCTGAAGTCCATGGTCATCTTCACAGTTTTGAGCGTGTTGAGCTCCAAGTTGTTGAGACTGCACCAGACAGCCAGCTGCTCGACCTCCTGTCTGTAAGCAGACTCATCACCGTCCTGAATGAGGCCGATGAGTGTGGTGTTGTCTGCAAACTTCAGGAGCTTGACAGAGGGGTCTTTAGACATGCAGTCATTGGTGTAGAGGGAGAAGAGCAGTGGGGAGAGAACACAACCCTGAGGAGCTCCAGTGCTGGTTATATGGGTGCTGGATGTGTATTTTCTCAGCCTCACTAGCTGCTGCCTGTCTGTCAGGAAGCTGTTGATCCACTGACAGACGGAGGTGGGCACGGAGAGCTGAGATGGTTTGGGCAGGAGGAGGTTTGGGATGATAGTGTTAAAGGCCGAGCTGAAGTCCACGAACAGGATCCTCACATAAGTCCCTGGTCTGTCTAGATGTTGCAGAACATCTTAAGCACCGAGCCATTCACGTTTGAACTCACGTGACTTGCTGCATGCTCTCACGTCCTCCACATTCATAACCCAGCAACGTCGGGTTACTTATTACTGATATCAACCCAAATTGGGTCAAATCAAGCCAGCTTCCTAACCCAACAGTCTCAACCAAGCGTTTGAACTGAAACAATTACCAGCGTGTTTTATATGTGTAGGCTATAAAAAAAGTACACAGTGTATGCTTTTGCTTAACTGCTTGTGAATATAAGATTGTTAGGTCATACATACCCCGTAATATTTGAATAGGTACCCCTTAGTTTCAAAATACTTACAGTATAAATAATTAGCAATTTTACAGATTATTACTCCTTTATTCTCCAAACTTTGAATATTGTTACCTTATACCTACACGAAGGTACTGAATAGGTACACTAAATTCTGTTTACTTACATTGCGAGTTGTAATCTAAAGCGTTACCTATTTGTTAAATATAACTAAAAAAATGTGTGTGTCTGGTTGGTCCAGACGCTACAATACAGTTCATATTGTGAGGTATATAATAGTGATCACTGTGGAATCATTTAAGTTAATTCTGTAATCTGATTGTTTATCTGTTTACAGTTTGACCACACACATGCAAACACGTGTATGTAACAACTTCAATGCTGAAACCATGTATAACAAACTGAAGTACCACTATGAAACGACTGTTGTGAGTGAGTTCTGCACAAGGGAAGTAAAGGAATGAAACGACAACCACATTAATGTTATCTTTATTGGTAACACATACTATTGCTAACACTCTCAAACCATACATCACACATCTGTTGGTTAGAGATAAACCTAAAATGATTGCAGTTTAAGAAATAAATTGTTTGACCAGCACAGGGCCATAGAGAGCCATTCATTTTACTAGATGTGGCCAACTGCTCTTATCACAACTTGTTTGATACATTGTGTGAATATATGTGTATATATAAACTTTAGAAAATACATTAAAAATAAATATTCTTTGAAATAGTAGATTTTTTTTAGTTTTTGATGCATTTGATGCAGATTGTAGTTACATATTATTCATATTTATTATTTTACGGTAATGAACCAAGTGTAAAAAAAACAATAATTAACTTTAGAATGTAGAAGAAATTAAATATGTAAATAAAGCCAACAACAATCTGCAGAAATCAACAGGAGTGAACATCAAATAATTTTTTTTTACAATCACTTTCTGTGGCAATCATATATGTGTGTGTGTGTGTGAGAGAGAGAGAGAGAGAGAGAGAGAGAGTAAGAGTGTGTGTGTGTGGGTGTGGGAGAGGGAGAGAGAGAGAGGAAGAGTGTGTGTGTGTGGGGGGGGGGGCATTAGGTCTCACCCCTTTATATTTATGTTCTGCATTTAGGGCTGATTATACATTGTTTGCCAAATTCTATACACATGCTTTCTGTGGCGGTCATACCTGTGTGTGTGTGTGTGTGTGTGTGTGTGTGTGTGTGTGTGTGTGTGTGTGTGTGTGTGTGAGAGAGAGAGTTTGTGTGTCTGTCTGTCTGTGTGTGTGCGCGCATTAGGCCACAAATCACAAATTAGGCCGCGCAAATCAGCCACAAATGCAGAACAAAGATATAAAGGGGTGAGACCCCTTTATATCTTTGTTCTGCATTTGTGGCTGATTTTATTTGCCAAATTCTATACAAATGCTCTCTGTGGCAGTCATACCTCTCTCTGTGTGTGTGTGTGTGTGTGTGTGTGTGTGTGTGTGTGTGTGTGTGTGTGTGTGTGTGTGTGAGCATGTCTTTTCTACATCGCATTTGTGCTCTAGTACCAGGCCTTCATTTATGTGTGAAAATGTTCAGATTTATGCCAGTTTTATATATCTATATAGTTTTTTTTGACAAATTAATTTTTTATATTATTATTATTATATATATATAATTAATTTATTTTTCGTATTTCCCATTCGTTTCAATGTGGGGTTATATTGACCCCAAAGACAAGTAAACATTTTTGTTTTCATATTGACCCCAAGGATAGATTTGAGGGTTACAATACAACCATCAGTGCGCAATTCTCCACATCACAAACTGTCAAACTTATAATCTTACCAGCAAAAAAAGCACTCACGTTCTTCTCTCCACTCTCAGAGGCAGCAGTCTCCAAACTCATCCTTTCCAATCATCCTACCACTTGTCCACTTTATCCTATTCCATCTCATCTCCTTCAAGCCATTTGTAGCAACTCATAATGTGATAACTGCACATAATGAAATAAGTTACTATTGTAATAAAATGTTCATAATGTAATAATTTTCTGAAAATGTAATAAAATCTTGAGCTCATAATATAATAACAATTGTTCAATGTAAAAACATTTCACATAATGTAATTGTCACGAATCCGGTCCATGAACTTCCATCTGCTAGCCATCAGAGGTCACCCTTTCCATTTTCATTGACTCTCGCACTACACACTGTTGCATATCACCCCGGACTACATATCCCATCATTCATTGCACTGATTGCACACAGCACTGATTGCACACAGCTGCTTCATATCACTCACTCACTATATAACACTCACTCAAACAACCATTCTCTGCCGAGTATTGCTTAGCCTGTTATTTTTCCTAGTTTCTGCTATCCTGCTCATGTTGACTTGCCTTGCCTTGTCTGTTTTCTCTGATCTTTGCCTGTTTTCCTGGATTTATCCCTCTAGTCTCGCCCCTGTGATTCTGTCTGCCGATCGTTGACCTACGCTAGCCCTAGGACAATTCTTGTGTTTTGCCCGCCATATACCTGTCTGCCATTGTTCGACCCTGCCTGTTATGACCACATCTCTGAAATAAAAGCTTGCAGATGGATCCACACGTCTCACGTCTCGTCAGCCCCGTTACAGTAATAGGCTATTGTATGATAAGTTTATTACATTATGAACACACTGTGGCAACTTATAATGCAATCACAGTTCATAAGGTCATACAAGCACATCATTTAAAACAATGTTTACAATACAATAGTTCTCTTTCAATATAATAAATTTGAGCAAAAAATTTAGTAATAGTTTTATGTAAAATAAGCTATTACATTAAAAGAAAATGTGTCTTATTAGGCTACGTTGTGAACTTTTATTTTTTTTATAAAAAGCTTAATCATTTTGTGATTATGACATTTTTAGCCACTTCGACCTAGAAATACATTTTAAGTTTTATGCACCAAATTAAAAAACAAAGTTTCTGCTCTCTAACTATGTTATACAGTATATATATATATATATATATATATATATATATATATATATATATATATATATATATATATA
>NW_015505668.1:368736-375592 GCF_001515645.1 Sinocyclocheilus grahami
ATATATATATATATATGATATTCTACACAAATGTATAATGTATTTATAATTGTGGCGATATGATTCTCTATAGAGATGCTTTTATCTTCCTGAGGTAAATGTCACATAGCTGACATGTTCTTTACAGACTGTTATACTGATTATTTCCCTTGTTGAAACCGCTTGCATTCAATTCAGGGATATAGAATTTAGTAGAAGCAAAACTGAATTGTTCCTAGCAATAATTTTGATCAAACAGTTAAAATATATTTATATGTAACCACTGTCATTGACATCATACCACAGACATTAACTGAGAAGTTAAAGTAAATACATCAGCAAATCGTACTCTTTCAAGGACATGCATTTAATGCATGGCCAAAGTAAGAATATAATCTAAGTGTTTAAAACATGCAAAGCAGGATTGCCAACTGTTCCTGTATTTAAGTAACATTCCATATTAAATCCATACAGAAAGCAGTTTATTGTGTCACGCACAGTTTAGGGAGCTAAACACTCTCACAAAAAAAAACAAAAAACAAGAGCACCCTTATTTGAAACTGTAAAAAAAACATATTTGGCAAACTCTTCTGTGCATATTTGCATTTGCGCTCTGGAGAGCATTACATTTGCAATGTTTGCAATGTTTGCAGCATTGAGCAGTGCAGCCAATCACAGACACATCTGTTGAACTGAAATGAGTGACAGGCTCAGTGCATTTGAAATTATAAAGGGAGCACTCTTTTCATGCATTCTAGGATATGAGTAATGCATTCAGAATTTGAAGTGAACAATGATCCAATATGGAATGCAAAAGAAATAAGAAATTATATTTTGTTTAAATATTTAGTTTTTCACCCTGTTGCATGAAATTAATGTCAAATACATAGATAAACAAATAAATATAGACCCATTATCTTTATGCATAATTTATTATGATATTTTTTTTAATAAGATTCATTATATTCCTTCAGTGTCAGGTGCTGTTTGTGTCCATAATTAAATAGATGAAGAATTCACCTATTTACACAAATCCTACAAATCTATTTTCTATTGTCATTTATAACTTGTATTAATGGGTGTTTTTTATTTATTTATTATTATCATTTTTTTTTCATCATGCTCTGACATTTTGTGTCTTACAGAAATCCATGATGGTAAATTCATAACATATGAAGGATATTGTCAACAGAGTTTTGACACTGTCACATGTCTAATGCAATGCAGACTGTCTGGTACCACTATAAGTTTTCAAGTGGACGCTGTGGCCTCTCTGAGGGGCACTGCACCTCTGGAGCACCAACCTCATACAATCCATGCATACACTCTTTCTCTCTTCATGCGTGTGAGAATGTTTCCCCTACAGAAAGCCCCTGAACACAACACTTCTTAATAAGTGAGAGCGAAAGGGGGGAGAATAAGTTTAGAAACAAGAAAAATGGTTTGGCAGAGGAAAATAGAATGGAGGAGGAGAGGAAAGGAGGAGGAAAGGGAGGGGGGGAAAAAAGAAAAAAGAGGGCAGCTGGCAGGAGTGAAGCCTGATATTACAGACCACTGCTCCAAACCAGATGCTCAGGAACCTAAACTAAAGGCTAAACTCAGACAAAAGACAAAGAAGAAGAGAACATATTCACAGTCTTTAGGTGAAGGGTGAAAAGAAAGAAAGAAGCATCCACACTCTTAGATTGTTGTGACAGTATCAGACTGACTGATCTTATAATGGCCCTGCAAAATGGAATGGGATGTTGATTTTTACAAACATTTTGCATGGCTTAAAAAGGTAAGTATGTCTGTTTCTGTTCTTGTATAATGACTTGTATACTGAATTGTTTTTCCGTCTAAATGCTTAATATATTGCATTTGAAATACTTATAGAAAAACAATCATTTATTCATGAGCAGATTTATCTGGAAGTCAGTATATATATATATATATATATATATATCAAGATTTGCTGTGTAGTCAAGTTCACAGTCCCTTTAAAGTGTGCCAGATTGTGGTAGTCAACTGCATCCTCCACGATTACAAGGATTAGGAAATTTCAGCGTGCAAATTGTGTTAAGCACTTTTTTGGGCTATATTAAAGTTATTTTATGATTTAATTTAGTAGACATTAAAATAAAATCTGAGGGTGCAATTACTTCTTAGTGAATCTGTTCAATAATACCTAATGTGAAATGCATGCAATGATATTTGAGATGTGTGTATGGCATTAAAGGTTTATGAAGGATTATAAATGTCATACTGTATATGAGGACAAATTGTTTACCTTTGTTTTAAGAATGCAAAATGTTTTTCATAAGAGGCTGTGCAGCATTCTCTGGGGTTATCCAAAAACATAAGTTGTCATGTAATTAACAAATGGATAGTGTGCCTCACGTAGTTACAGCTGTGTATATTCTGTATAACAGCACATTTGCTAGTGTAATATTGATTATATTCAGCAGGAATATCATATAAAAGGGCACTGCGTCTAATGAGGCGCTATTAGGGGAATCCCCTCAGCGTGACCGGTGTCTGAAGCATGTGTCTAAACCAACTGGTCGACAACAGTACATGATGCCACTGTCAGTGCACCCAAGAGTATAAGTGAGATCCTGCAATGTACATCATCATCTTTTTTGTCTTCAGGAGTTGTTTGTTCGAGAAAGGAATGTCTCTCTTGTGGTTCTCTGTTACCCCCTCATGCGATCTGCTGGATCAGGATGTTCTATCTAGAGATGCACTGATTGTAATTTTCTTGGCCGATTACGATTTCCGATTTTTTGTTAGTGTGATCTGCCGATACCGATTTTTGCCGATTCCGATTTTCTTTCTAAGAACTGTAATTCACAGCATATACAAACAAAAATCTACTTTTCTTCAACGCAAAGTTTTATTTTCATAGAAAAAAAACAAGTAAAAAGTCAGCACAAGAACAAATAAAAAATAGCAAACAACAGCACAAATAAATGCAATGAGCTATAAAAGTTTTTCAGGTTAAATAAGTTTTTATGCAGGTAAGAAATACTAGAAAGCAGAAAGTGATTTTCTTTGTCTTTTGTTCTTTGATTAACATGATAGACAGCAGCAGGTATATTGAACTGCGGTCCCTTTAAGAGTTTATCCAGGGACCCAATATACTGTTACACAACATGCATTCTCTTTCTCAACTATTTAACGTTCCAAAACTGACTGTGTTTTACTGGATACTCGCCAAGACAGCATTTTGACACATATTTTGTATGTATTTGACCGTTTTAGCCACTCATTTTGGTATTTGTGGCTCAAAAGTTGTTTGAGACTGAGCGCAGCTTGTGCGCTCCACTAATATAGATCAGTGGTGATGTGCGTATCAACCTGTGGGAATTACTAAAATAATGTGTAATACAAGCACTAACCGGAGCGAATGAGAAGTGTGTGTGTGAGAGAAGGGGTCATCGGAGAGAAGAGAGCGAGAATGCGCAGCTGACGTTATTACCTGTGCCGCTGGTAACAAAATGGATCGGGTCGGAATTGGAAAGAAGTGAGACTGACTGGCCGGTCACCGATCCGGTCCGATCATGAGGAAAATTGACCGATTCCGATCCCTGGTCGATCAATCTCTAGTTCTATCTCTTGAGTCTTCTGATCCAGCAGATAGCACTTTACCGGCACCATCCAAACAGGAAGAGGCAGATATGGCTTAGGAAAGGCAAGGATGTTGCAAGTTAGCTTTCCCAGCCTCCAAGTCTTATATAGTATACGAGAAGTTGCTGGATGTAAGGGCCTGCACCATGGCTAAATTCGATCTAGCTTTGAGGCGTGAGAGACAGGAAGTTGCTTGTGGCAGACTTGACAGGTGCTTTCTATTGGGCCATAGCTCCTGTGAGTCTTCCATTTCTTCCCGATCTCCACACTGAAGCAGAGAGATTGTGGAGGAGACCATATTCATCCTGCATTTATTTCTTCCATTGTTTGAATTATGCAAATATAGAGGCATTGAGAGAGCAGGGATATGTGAGGATGCCTCCCACAGAAGAGATGCTCATGGGTTAACTTTCTCAAAGTGATGCATTTTCTTTGAGGGTTCCAACCATCTAAACCATACTTTGTTTGGATAAGAGGCAGGGACTGTCCACTGAGATGGTTGGTGAAGTGTGCAGCACCACAGATCTAAGCTATATAACAGAGAGCCGCTGCCATTGGTCATTCTGTGGCAGTGATGCTGGCCTCCTCTATGTGCTGTTCTCACCTTTTTCGCACATTTGTAGAGATGGTAGTTGGGAGGTTCATGGAGGCAAGGGTGCGGTTGGCAGCTTTCAATAAATATGGCCCTGTCCCAAATGGAACACTTTATGTGCACGACGCATACGCGTGTCCATTAAGTCCACGAGACGGTAGGGTGTCCCATTTGTCAATTTAGCGTTCAGAAGGGTGCTCGCGGGCACCCTCTTTGTGGCCATTATGCACCCTCGATCTGCACTTCTGCCGAGCCCACACTGGGGCGAGCTCCGCAGCAGACTTCTACCCGACAGTCAAAGCGGCATTATGTCATGAAAGTGCGGACTCAGAGGAAGACTGCGAGGTTTTAGGGTGCCATTTGGGTCAGGGCCTTTATCCCATGCAGATCCAAACCTTTACCAAAGATCTTTGAGAAACCTGGTCCATCAGGGTCTGAGGACCGGAAGCAGGGCAGACGGAGTGTGTTGCCACTTCAGAAGAGGAGTAGAGCACAGAGGAGGTGACACTAGGACAAAAATGCAGGATCTGAGGGAGGTGACTGAAGCAAGACAGATGGCTGAAGAGAAGTGACATCTCTCCTTCTTTCCCCATTATATTTGGGCAGTAAAGCTGTAGATTTAGTTTGTAGTTTTTTAGATTATATGTTTGCTCCCCTTAGAGGCAGGCTAAGTGAACTAGAAATGTTATCCCTGTGAGAATATTCCCAATAGGTGTCTAGCAGTTGGAGCTGACATAGCCAGACCTTTGAGCTGGCCCGCAAGGCCAGGATGCCATGCTTTGGGCCTGTCTGCAACATCTCCTTCAGACAAATACATTGATGATGTACATTGTAGGCACCAACTTTTACTTTTACATCAAGGACTGTCATCGGCCAGTGGAATTGTTGTTTAGACACAATCTTCAGACACTAGCCATGCTGAGGGCATTCTCTACAGTACATCAGCAGATACAGTGTCTTGCTCCCCTTTTCAGGGAACGTCTAGGTTACTTGTGTAACCCTCGTTCCCTGAAGGAGGGAACGGAGACGTTATGTCAGTTGTGACTGACGAATTGGGATCTCGCCCGAGAGCCCAATCACCTTTGAGTGTTAACTAAACAAGCCAATGACAGTTGGCATGTGTGTTACGCCACGCGCACCCCGCCCCGCAGCGTGGGTATAAAAGGAGAGCTGAGGAACCGAGACTACATGCCCCGGCCGTACAGCGGTGGTACAGCAACTGTGGCGACGGAACGTAATGTCTCCGTTCCCTCCTTCAGGGAATGAGGGTTACACAAGCAACCTAGATGTTCCCTTTCAGTCAGTCACGTTCTACATTACGTCAGTCATGACTGACGAATTGGGATCCGTATGGAAAACGCCACTATTGCTGACCCCCTCCAGTGCCCTGCGGAAGCCGGCAAGTCCCCCCACACCAGCTGGGGCGGAAGATAGGACAGCGGCTAGGCAGAGGTGACCGCCACTGCTGTTCCATACAGTGGTACATTGGATAACACTGGGAAAGCGTACCCAGTTGGGACGCTACGGAAGCCACATCCCGCACATAGGAGGTATTATGTGGAATTACACATATGGACTGGCCCAGGGCAGTACTACATATGGAAGTCTCTGCGGTAGACTCAACCCACCTGGGGTGAGATCACTACACTGCAGAGATGGCAGTGAACGACTGCCAGGGAAAGACACGGGCTTACCGTGAGGGGAGCCGTACCGTGGAAGAATACACATGTGGGATCACCCGAAGGGGGAATCACTACACACGGGCACCTAGCCCAGCACAAGGGCTGACCTTGGGCATGCACACGAGTGCTGAGCCTGGCGTCTGGCGCTCCGCCACGCCTGACCGCCGAGGGTGCGGGAGGAACTCCACCAGGGTTCGCCATGGGGAACTGAATGAGGAGCACAAGAGCGCACGTATCCGGTCCGTAGAGGGGAATGGTGCAGCAAGCGTGATCGACACCGAGCACGTCTGGTGTTCCTGCCTACCTGAGGCGAGTACACGAGAGGACACGGGCTCTACACAGAGATTATAGAATCTCACAAACGTGTTAGGGGTCGCCCAGCCGGCAGCTCTACAGATGTCTGCTATCGAGGAGCCCCGCGCCAATGCCCAAGAAGATGCCACTCCTCTCGTATAGTGAGCTCTCACTCCAAGGGGGAATGGTAAACGTTGGGCCTGGTATGCCAAGACTATAGCCTCCACTAACCAGTGGGCAAGTCTTTGTTTGGAGACAGCCTTTCCCTTCTGCTGACCTCCAAATCAGACAAAGAGCTGGTCTGAGGTCCTGAAGCTCCGCGTACGGTCCACGTAAATGCGCAGAGCGCGAACGGGACAGAGCAGAGCGATGGCTGGGTCTGCCTCCTCCTGGGGCAGCGCTTGCAAGTTCACCACCTGATCCCTAAAAGTTACCCGTTCCGAATTCTAGGCACGAATCTTCGACTGAGAATGCCTGCAGGTCCCCTACCCTCTTGACCGAGGCCAATGCGGTGAGGAGCGCTGTCTTTAATGACAGAAACTTAAGCTCTACTGACTGCAGAGGCTCGAAGGGCTCCTCCTTCAGGGCCGTCAGGACCGAGGGGAGATCCCAAGAGGGTAACAGGCGAGGGCGCGGAGGATTCAGCCTCCTTGCCCCTCTGAGAAACCTGATGACCAAGTCGTGCTTCCCCAAAGACTTA